>NW_008659871.1:56531-61784 GCF_000695815.1 Acanthisitta chloris
GGGCAGCTTTACCTGCTTTAGTGATGCTCCAGTGGTGATTCCTGCAGGCAGCACCAGCTGTTTTCATTAGACATGGCAAGATGTCACCAAAAGGTTTCTATTTTTCTACATGAAAATCGTACCATTATTGCCTTCCAAAGCCTGATGCAAGGCATTTGCTATTCCACTGATGTTGGTCACATCTATCTATGTTTAAACCCTTGTTGCCTGCCAGTCACAGGAATTTTTTGCTTACTGATTGAACTCTTTGTGTCATCATGACTGGATTACCTCCAGTCGAGAACGATGTGGTGCACATTAGAAAATATACCAGATTCATTGTACAAGTGGTTTTTCTCAGTTTTATGTGTAGACAGCAGAGCATCTTGTCCTGCGGTGACAGTGCCTGAAACTCACATTTGCATGTCACTCCTGAACAAACAGGTGCAGAAAGACCTTGTTCTTTAGGAACAAGCTCACAAAGTTGGAGGAAAATATAATTGTTTTACTTCACTGTGTAAATCAGGGGGTCTAGTACATAAAGCGTGCCATCTCTTCTAAAGTTTTTGGTTTTACTCACTCCTGTCTTTAATTGCTAAGGAATGGACACATCATATTGCAAAATCATTTTCTTACTGAATAATCCTAGCAATGCCAATAGACATTTGCTAGTCAAATAGCCAAAATGTAGGTTTTTAGTAAGTTGCTTAATTTTAAAATGCTCCTCATAAGGAAAAAAATGACTGATCATTATCCAGAGTGCATGACTTGATGCAGAACAAAGATCTTGGTAAAGGAAAAGTTAAAATAATTTACGTAAGTGGTTCTGTGCTGACACTGGAGCACTGCATGTAGCTCAAGTTAGTGGAAAAAAAAGGTTGATCAAATCTGTTAACTGGATCTTCAATGCATTGAATTATAGTATTGTGATTTCTTGATACCAAAGAAATTAAAAAAGATTGTTAATTGTGTGCAATTTTGGGCAGGCATGACAACAGGCCAAGAAGTGTTGGAAGAATGAAAAGAAAGAATTGCATTCAGTATGTAAGCTTAGATAAGGAATAGGCTGATTCAGACATCTGCATATGATAATTCAGGTCAATTATTGTTTTGGGGTTTTTATACATTTTGTAGCAAAGTATCTGCTCTGCATAGTGACCTGAATGTTGAGGTTTTGTTATAGTTGAAGTCTTTTTGTCTCTTGATAAACAGCCTTTTGAAATATCAACTAAATGTGGCTTGGATGACAATGTAAAATTTGACCACTGAAAAGGTTTCCAGATGTAACTGGATGCTGGATGTACTGGCAAAGACATTGCACTGGGGAGAAATGCATTGAAAGGTATGACCAAAGTCAAAAATTCCACACTAAAGAGGCTTCTATCTACATGCTGTATTATCTCATTTTTCTCAGCTTCTGGGTTGAATCAGAATTCAAGAAAGAAATGTATTTTTGGCCAAGGAGAAGTCTTTTCCTTTTAATGTCAGAACAGCTACAGGAAATAAATTCTTAATAATCTGTCACAGCATAGATACTGGATATGCTTCATTGCTTGCTAAGATGGTCTTATTGTCATTCAGCAGTTGTCAGCTATAGTAATTGGTTGGTGTCACAAACAGCTAGTCAGAGCTGCTTGATACAAAGTTTGTGGTGAGCTTATCCTGCTTTAATGGCCTTTAAGATCAATGCATAAACAAAAATAGAGAACAGGAGAGTCATCAGCATCATTTTACAATTGAAAAAGCCAAATTAAGGCATGTCCCTTGCTGTTTGTTTACAAAACCAAACCAAAACACTCTTGAAATATCAGAACTGGCCATTCACACATGCACCTAACACAGAAGAGGCTTACCTTAAATTTCCCTCTTAGCTGTTACCTATTTCTAATTCCACTAAGTTTCCCTGATGCTTGTTTATCTCTTGGGGTTTTTTTCCTAATAAATAAATGAGGATTTATTTTCAAAGAACAGTACTGCAAAATGATGTCTGTGTTGAGAGTCGTGTGTGTAAAGTTACACTGACTTGCCCAAGGCCACCAGGTCTGTCTCAGGCATGAGGAGGAACTGAACTTCAGGGTTTTTTTTTGTCTGAGCCTAACCTAAAATTCCACATTTCTCAGGTCCAAGTCACTTTTCCATACCTCATAGATCACATCTGTGCCCAGCTGAGAGTTTCTCTGAGGAAAAGCAAACACTCTTAGTGCAGGTCTCCCAGGGAAGGACAGCTGGCTGAGGTGGCATGTAGTCAGAGGCAGCAGACCTGTGTGTCCATCCTCCTGCTGTGGTTGCTCCACCCTTGAACAACTGCAGGTAAGAGGAGACTTTGCTATTTTCCTTGGGGTTCCAGTAACCACACATCTGCTCCTGTAACTGTTTTATCACTGAGCCACAGCATCCAGTGACTCATCCATTGTGAAGTGGCAGTGCAAGGGTAAATTATTCTGATTCTCATGAAGCTCAGGCATTTGCTTTGCTCTGGTTTGACTAGATTGACCAATGAAAGGTGCTCACAGCCATATTTGGTGACAGGCTTGGTTCAGGGTTACCAGCTCACCTTAGAACACAATACTCTGTCCAGAACTAGTTTAGGAAAAAATGGGTGGTAGAAATTTTGATTGTGCAGACACTGACAATTTAACCACATTTTCACCTTTTTCCTTTTCCTGAAACAAGAGGTAGCTGAATTAGCAGATGTGGTTCCTATGTACTAATGTTTCCTGAGGACAAGACAAATACATTTTTCTTTTCTCAGTAGTTCTTATTAAGAATTTCCATACATAAAGCTATTGATGGGATTATGAAAATTAAATTACTTCACTGGATGGTGTGCAGAAAAGGTTTCAGTAAGTAGAAAGGACAGTATAAAATACTGCAATGTAAAGGCAGAGAATTAACAAGAAGATGCCAGCAATACTGCCACTGTGTAAGTGATGAGATGTGAACTCTTCCCCACCAGCCTATAGCAAAAAATATAAATCCTATAAAAAGGTAAAGAAAACCATCCTTGCTCTTCTAATACTTAATTGACTCTAGAGAAACTGATGGTTTTTAGTGTCTCTGCTTTGTGCTGCATTCAAATTTCTGCCACAGCAAACCCTGTAGAGAGCAGTGAGTTAAAATTTAACCCAAGTGTTCTGAGTTTTCTTGTTCTTGGGTTGGTTTTCTGAGGAAAAACATATATAGCATATAAATACCTAAATATTGTCCTTACTGAAGAAACTCTACAGATTGGTCTGAAGTATTATTAGTCACCAGAGAAACCATATAGCAAAGTGCTACTGTGAACTACCACCACCTCGGGAAATGGGCTTTCATTCATTTTCAAGGGACTCACCAATACGTGAAAGGATACTAAAAACCAAGCTGCAATCAACTACAAATAAAATTAATCATGTTCTTCTTGGTCTGGGATTGGGCTATCTGAAGACCAGCGTGTCTTTTGGTAGCTTGTTTTCTTTTAGAAAACTGAAGAAGCAGATGTTAATGTTAAGATCCTCAGAGCACATGTAGAGTATACAGGGCATTATTTCTGGTGTGGTTGTTGTACCATGCAGGAACTCATATGATTGCAACTTTAATCAGCACTTAACAAATTAAATAGCATCTAACAATTCAGCGTCCATGATGCGTTGGTGCATGAAAGAATGCTGACTACCCTTCTGCTCACCTGTGTCCAGCCAGGAAAAGGACAAATCTTTTCTCCCCTTGTTCCAGTGTTGAAGGCTGGATGGGAAGCATCAGTCCTCTGCTGAGGCAGGAGACTCATTTTATCCGGCTCCTTGGCCTTAATCTGCCCGAGACAAAAGCTCCATAGACAGGAAAACATAATGTGGGGTTTTGTTGAGATTACAATTCTCAGCAGAATTAAGGTGGAAGTATAGTTAAACTCTCCACTCAGGGACCTCAGTATTTACAGCTATCAGATTAGAATATTTCACTGAATGTTACAGATATTATGGGAGAGCTCCATCAATGGAGATGACTGCTAGGGTTAGTAAATAATGACTTTATTTGAATGTGAATCTTAAATAACAGCATTAAAATATCTGAGTCTGTTTTAGTTCCCTTATTTGGCCCTGTGGTTCTTCGCCTTACTGACCAAACTGTCTGCTAGACCTAATGCATGAGGTGTCGGTCGTTGCAGTAGACAGTCATGGTATGAGCTGCGTTTGTGGCTGATGTTTTATTTCTAGGCAGACATTCAGATGACTGAAACTTTCGGAATACCAGAGAGAGGAATCCTTCCCCTTCCACCACACTGTACTGCTCATGCTGCTCATCTATCCTGCCTTTCGAGGTCAATCATCATTACTGCTAATAGTGGTTGCAGAGGGTAATTTTCTAAGCCTGCCTGTATTAATATGGCTATTGACATAGACAATCAGAGTGCTCCTTTGAAAAAAATACAATACTCCTTAGTCCACTGACTCATCAGGTTGTGGGAGGAGTGTTGAGATCTATAAGAGAAATCCATTTCCAAGAGAAACTACTGATTACCATCAAGTACCTTAGCTATTGTCAGGCAACATAATTATCTTGATGAATCTTTTACTGCATTTTTGTAGTGTGATACTATATGCCTTCTGAATACTCTTGTCACATCCTGACAGCTAAATTACCTGAAGTACAGTATTAATAGTAGTCATGACATTCTGTAAAAGCCACAAGCTGATAGTTCTTTCAGTTATGCCTCACTAATTTTCTAGGTTAGAAATTAACATTCTGAGTATGACTGGCTCCAGCCAGTAGCACATTGTTTAACCCCGCTTGTCTGACCTTGCTTTAGTTTCATTGCCTGCCCCTATAGCTGTGGATTCTTGCATGGAGAAATGAAATGCAGTTAAGCCTTATTCTGACTTGAAGCAATCCTGGATATTCACTTTCACCTTTATTTTATTGATAATGTAGGAAGTGGCAAAGCAGGCATTGTGGCAGCCTTGCTGCCTTCTTTCCCATTCACTGAGCTGTTCTAACAGTATTTGACTGTGAGCAGAAATTTCCTCCTTTCTTAAAAACTGGTTTTCCCTGCATGAAATTTACTCTGTTCTGACTGACAACTGGAGGAATACTACCTGCCTGCTTCGGTGTGAGCTTTGCCATGGAAACACTGACCTAAGTGTGGGTTGCTGAGATCCTACTGTCTGTGCTGCACTGGTAGCCAATGTCCCTTGATGTCCCTGATGGCCAGCACAGGGCTCTCCTGAGCCAGGGTAAACTGATTCAGACAGCTGTGCTGAACAGACCCTTGACTTGCCTGGGGTGTTATTGCAGGAT
>NW_008659871.1:61804-66305 GCF_000695815.1 Acanthisitta chloris
GGCATGCTCTCATATAATGTGGCACATAGATTCATACTTCTACAGTCAGAGTCTACTGACCATCTGTTTGTAAGTTTGATAAGGTGGTAGGACTTTACAAGCTGTGTTGCTATGATGGTATCTCAGAATTGCCTTTAAAGGAGAATGAAAAGATCACACATACTTCTATCTTAAGAGAATGAATTAGCTTTCTGCCAAATGAAATTATGCTTTCATGTATGGTAATTGTTTTCCCAATTGGTTTTTGGGTTTTATGCTGCCTTTTATCACATAGCACTAGACAAATTTGCATGAAGTGATGGCAAAGATCAAATCAACACTGGCCTATGGGCTGCTTTTATTGTTCTGTTCTGGAGACGAAATCAATAGAAACTGGGAAAATGTCAGTGATTAGTAGCAATAAAATTTCCTCTGTGTTCTTCGAGAAGTGAAGACAAAAATCTTCACCTACTTATTGCAGCTTGTCTACCAGATTTTGTCAAGTGTAATTGCTTGCATTTGCAGTGATTTCTTCATGACAAAGGAAAAAGAGAATGAAATGTAAAGGGATTTGACACAAATGTGAGTGCAGCTAATACACATTAGTTTTGAGCATTAGCAACATCAACATACGTCTCTGACAAGTGAGGCCCTAGAGCTACTAAAAAGAAATGCTTCAGTTTCTGCAGTTGCAGGTTACCTGTTGTATAATTAATCTAGTCATACAGCAGATACAAGTTGTCTTCGTCTTGCTTCAGCAGTACAGCATGTCATTGGGTATTTCTTTCTCTAAAAGGAAGCATTTTTCCTCTTCTTCATCTCCATCTATTCTCCCCTCTTTTTCTGTCTTCAGACACTGAGTAAATGTTGAACAACTTCCAAAACATTTTTCCCTCCCTCTTCTCCCATTAGATCTGTCTCTTGTCATAGCCAGGAGTGAGATTTTGATTTTCTAATAGACAGATTTTTCTCATGGCTGAGATTGTACATGTACGCGTGAGAAATGCCTCAATTGCATTCCTCATCTATCAACAGTTCCTTGATTTGTGGCTGCGTCACCATTTTAAGTAGAGCTGAAAGCACTGGAAGTTTAGACATCCTGTGTCACGGTGATGATATGCTGCAATGGGGAATATAATTCATATGGTGTTGGATCCTGGTTTATTACTAGGTTACACTCCTAATGTTACAGGCATTCATTTGAATATTCCCTCATTGTTAATCAAGACTCCCAGCTAGAGGCTGCCATTGAGTTTTGTGTTTTTCTGCTAGATTTTTCACTTTCTGCAGAGAGCAGTGTGGACTACTGTTACCCCAAGAAGTAAGATTTACAAAGAGCATGATGATTTTATTTCAGTGCTACAATATACACTATGACTGTTCAATGCTAAAGAGAATTTTATTTCCTGTCACAGATGGTTAGAACTGAAGTGTACTCAGTGTGAGATCTGACCCCACCCCTCACTATGTGCAGTTCTGTTAAATTCATGGATATCCAGAGGCATCCACCAATTCTTAGTGCCAGCTGTCTCTAGGTAGCCCTAGTAACACTTGCTTGCCTTGACTTTTCCAATTATTTCATAACATTTGCAGCATACACTGCTATTTGCAGAAAACGCAAATAGATTGCCTTTCCTTAATAGATTAAAGGAAATGGTTTTAAACTGGGACAGGAGAGATTATGATTAGATATGAGAACAAAATATTGTCACTGTTAGAGTGGTCAGGCATTGGAATAAGTTGCTCAATGAAGTGGTGGAATCACCATGCCTGGAACTGTTTAAGAGGCATTGGAACATGGTTCTGGGTGATATGTTTTAGTGGTTTAAGGGTTTAGAGTGATAGTGCTAGGTGGACAGTTGGACTTGATGATTTGAAAGGTCTCTTCCAACCTTGATGATTCTATGATTCCATGATTCTAAATGGAAAAGGGCAGGAGAACATTGGTCAACTACATTTATTTGCGGTTCTCAGTATTTCAATGAGAAATGTGTATGAAAATGCTATAGTTGTCTTGTCTTCTAGTCAGCATGTCAGTAGGGTTTTGACCCCAGATAGGAGCAGGACTGGACTCAAAATGCACCATGGAGCTTGTGTAAGTTTTCATTAGTAAATTTTAGAACTCCAGATTTAATTTATATCAATGAAAGGGATTTAGAACAGAATCCTTATGCTGCTATTAGGCAATTGGCAGGATATGGTGTTGTTATAGCATGACTCTGCTCCTGTCTTGGCACCTTCCACTAGAGATTAGTGGAGTCCCTGTACAATTTTTCGGATACTTTCACTAAGCAATCAAACAAATGAGAAAGAATTAACACCTTACTGCTTACTTTTCCGTTCTGCTAGCACTGCTTTTACAATTCTCCATCTAAACAGTTGCTTGGGAATTCACTTTTTGTTTGCGATTGCTCCTTTCTGTCTGGATAACAGATGGTCATTTGGAAGACTACAGCTTGTGATACAAGGAACAGAGACAAGAACTTTATTTCCATACCTACCTGGTATTTTTATAAAGTCTTGAACATCAGAAGGGGAATTCAGCACTTGACAAATACTGAAGGAGTCTTCCAAAAAATCCCTTCTGAGTTTGCCAATGGAGGAAATTAGACGGCATGGATTGCCTTTCTGATGTAGGAGTGGAGGCTCACTGTCACACCTGTAGACCATGTTTGCAATTGGTCTAGTCAGGTTTGGATAGTTCAGATCTCCCCAAGACCTGTGCAGGTCACCGACCAAGCAGCCCTTAGTGTGTGGTAAGGCTCTACGGTCCAATTGCCTACAACCCTCTTCAAAGAGGGATAGTTCCCATGGATTTGCTTGATTGATACCTATTTCTTCACATGGCACTCACTCACAGTTTTTGTGTGTTACCTGAGTGCCACAGGCATCATAGAGCCATTTCATACTTTTTGTGTGACCAAGTGCAGAAATGCAGTATTTTCCTTATCAAGCAGTAGTGAAACAGTGACTCAGAAAAATTGTTTAAAACAACTTCTTAAACAACTGTTCTTTGCTGGCAGATAAAATATGAAAAAAAGACCTGTGAAAAAAGTTGTGAAACACTGTACAGAAATTTCTCTCTCCAAGACTCCTGTTCTGCCCCCCAGAAACTTCCTATCTTCTCACCTAATCTTGCCTTCTTCTCTGCTTTATCTGTCAAAAACGTGGGACTAGATTTTTCTTGACATGAATTCCAGCTTGTCACTGTCAGAATACTCTATGACTTCATAGAGTATTCTGCACTCACGGTAATTATGAAATAAAATGAAAATGTGATTGGATTCAGACATGCAACAGCATTGCCTGACTCAGTCAGTCATTAGCAACATCATTTTTTCCATGTGAGAAAGAGAGGGGATTAATTGCACAGCTCTACACAGTTTAACTGAACTGGTAAAGTCCCATCAATATAGGGGGTTCTGTTAGTTTTAATGGTGACAGGAGTTGAACATGATGTTTTCTAGGTCTGTGGGAAAATAACAACACTTCACAGAGATCCTTTTCCCATTCAGAGACGGCTGTTTGTCATCTCTCCTGTGTACTGCCAGCATTTTAATGATATCCATCCTTCTAGAAAGTAAAATTAATGGGACATATGTATTACCCTGGGTATCTCATAACAGTATTCGGCAGGATGACTCAATCATAGAGGTTTCAGAAATATTATAAATTATGTATATAAAACAGTATAGTAGCTGAATTAGCAAATATAATAAGAAAGCTGAATTTTTTTCTTTTTTATGATTTAAAAAAAAATCTTAATGATAACAAGCTAGTGGGAGTTCTGTGTCTCTGTTAAGAAGATTTTAGATGTGTATCTGAGAAGACAAAATTAATGAAAGAGGGAAACAAAAGAAATCAAGTTATTATATCCCCTTGCTTTTTCCTGTTTCTCAAGTGCTGCATGGAATAAAGGGAATCATAGAGATTTGAAAGGGCTTTTATTGAGTCAGGGAAGCATCATCCAGCTACTTGGTGGCAAGCGAAAATGTCCCTTTTCTGTGTCAATTCAGTTCCATCAAACAAATCCTTTGGTGAGTTTAATGAAAGCTTTGCTTTTAATAGAGGTGCATTATACTACTGTCCTTTTCCTCCTCCTTTCTCCACCACTTTCCTCCACATTTTTTTTTTGTCAGAGGAAGAAAAAGCACTTCTGCTGGGACACAGATTTGTTGGAATGGAGTATGTTGTGATTAGAGAAGGACAGTGCAGTAAGAATTAGGTAAACAGATATTATATAGAAAATTTCTGCTGTGCCCTCTGTGACTGGAAACATCCTGAAAATAGTGGCTGGGAGACGCAGGGGAGAGAACACGTAAAGAAAACTGTTACTGCCCACCAGTGGAAATTATGTTTGACTGATTCTTACAGTGTCTCTGAGCAAGTCTCAGTCTGTGTGTTCATAAGAACATAAAGAGGAGGGTACATGATCTCCAAATTTGTGAACAACTGCTGTAGAAACAGAGACAATAGATTTTACTTTGTGTCCATAAGATAAGAATTAGCAGGTTTAAAATAG
>NW_008659871.1:66328-66610 GCF_000695815.1 Acanthisitta chloris
TCATGGAAAAGTTTCATTCCAGTAAGGACAGAGAAGTAGTGGATACAGCTGGCAAGTCTGTGAAATCTGTATCACAAAATGTCTTATGCTAGATGAGGATTGGAAATAGATGATCAATAAGGTCCCTTACAACTCAAGCTGTTTTATGATTCTGTTGATAGTTTAAAATACAGAAAGACAGAGAGAGCCACCAGGCTTCATTTATGTGGCTATTTCTAAATGTTCACTGAAAAATTGCTGAGAAAGCCAAATTAAAACATACTTTTATCACATTATACCTGC
>NW_008659872.1:0-3482 GCF_000695815.1 Acanthisitta chloris
TCACACGCAGTTAAAAATACCTTGCGGATGCCTTTCCTCAACTCTGACCCTGTGAGCTGGTGCCGCCGCCAGCCCCACTCAGGGATGTGCCGACAGGGTCCCCTGGGACAGTCACAGCCTGGTCAGTGCAGGGATGGGGCAGATGCTGCCTGGGGACGGCGTCTTCCTCCCTAGGAACCAAGGATTTCCACTCCTGGGGTGCTACTGCCCCTACCCTCTACTGCCAAACTGAAACGAGAGGCTCTTTGCTTCCCACAGCCACCTTCCACTGGGCTACCCGGCTCCATCTGAACTGCAGCCTGGACCTGAGCAGCTTAAGCAAACTGTTTCCTTCTCTCATGGACAGAGACAAAACGTGGCCTCTGGTCCTGCCAAGTCCCAAGGGATGCTGGATGGGTGACTGCTCCTGCAGATGCCGTGGTGCTGCAGCCATCTCTGGCATCTGCACTGGGAAAGGGTGTAAGGGTCTCCCCCAGCACTGGCTGCTCAGCTCCCAGGTCATGAGGGATGGGAGGGATGCCTCACCAAATCTCTTCTCTGGCAATGGCAAGGGCACAGAAGGCACCTGTCTCTCCTTGCTGCTCCCATCCTCTGCACAAGGTCACCTACCAAAACATATAGGAACTGACTGGCTGCTCTGTGCTGGGACTTGGAGACAGATGGGTCCATCCCCAGCGGGCACAGGCCAAGTTCCCTCCAGCCTGGGACAAGCAGCCTGAGACAATTCCCTTGCCACTCTCTCCTTTCCCTGCTGGAGCTGGGGAGGCAGTGCAGCTTTGCCTGTGCCCAGTGTGAGGGCTCTTTGCCAGCTGGGTCAGACTCTCCAACTGCTTTCCTGGGTTTCCGGCTGGCTGGGCAACACCACTGAGTGGGAGAAGCCATCGCCAAAATCCCGCTGAGTGTCTGCCCAGTGCCACTTTTCTTGTGCCTCAGCTGGATTGGGATATTTTCACCCAGCTGTGGCAGTGAAGGACTTGCCTGGGATCCCATTCTGCAGTGGGATCCCACACCCAGAGGACAGGAGAGGGACATGACAGCTACATCACCACGATGTCCTGCACCACCCTGCGTGTCCCCACATGGAAGCAGCAATCACTTAGCAGCTGGTGACAGTCTATGTCCTGGGACAGGCATCACCACATCCTTGTGCTGGAAGTAAGAACCTGCCCCAGGATGGCACACCCATCTTGCCATCCCATGGGGCCCTCAGTGACTGCTGAGTTATTCTGGGCGCTGCGTTCCTGACCCCCTCCCCTCGTCCCAGCTGCTCCGGGGCCGGCAGGGAGGGCAGTGAGTTCCTCCCATTGCCCAGCCCGGACGCCAGAGCCAGCCAGCAGCTGCTTGGGGACCAGCTGGGGACAAAGGCGACACGGAGCAGCCCCATCCCCCCATGTACCTTGGGAGGGACAAGAGCTGATTTACAGCAAGGTCGAAGGCATCAGAACACAACTCTGATAAAGGGGAGCTGGATGTGAAGACCCCTAGTCCATGGGCTGAGCTCTGGTCAGCAGTCTCCCATACAGGAGTGAGGAATGGGGTTGGGGGCAGCACATCAACATCTCCCAAGCCCCAAAGAACAGGCTCACCTTACCACCAGAGGTAAACTGAGGCAGGGGCAGCATATCCAACCCCTTGTCAAACCAAGGACGTGCCCAGCTTCCCGCAGGGACCCTGTCACCTGTGGGGACCCTGCTGCCAGGTCAGCCCCCTCCAACCCATCCCTGCCTCCCCACACCCATCCCAGCGGAGCGTGGTGGGACACAAGCCAAGGCCTGCCTGCTCCCTGGACCCCTGCCGGCAACCCGATCTGTTTACGCCTTTCCAGCGCTGCGGGTGCGTGTCGGGAACGGCCCCGGCAAGCCCGAGTTGGCGGCAGAGGCAGGACGTGGGAGCTGAGCACAGAAACCCCCACCTGCAGCATCCTGGAGGGGGGTGGTGGGGAGAAACTGGCGGGGGACCATCGGGCACCACCCCTTCTTGCATCGTGCCACTCCTCCTGCAGCATCCCATGCCCCTGACCCTGGCCAGGAGATCGAAGTGGGTTGCACCATCCCCAGGCCCTGCCAGCAAACGGCTTTCTGAGCTGTGCCAATCCTTCTGGGAAAGTGAACCAGCCCTGGAAGCTGCATGTCCCTTCCTGAACAACAAAGCACTGGCTTTGCAAGCACACAGCAGGCCACATGTGAGGGCTCAGGGGGTTGATGGCCATATGCTGGTCCCTATCCCAGGGTCTGGGTTGTCCCTACCTGGGGCTGAGAAGAGGGACCTACCTACACTGCTCCTGGGATGTTTATCCAGCACCATGCCCATGGGTGACACCAACACCTGGTGTAAACTCGACCCCATGAAGCCACAGGTGCTTGGAGCAGGCTGCAATGGGACAGATCAGAGTCATGACAAACACAGGGGCTCAGAGCTGGACACCCTCACATCCACACCAGGTTTGGGGTGGAAGGAACAGAGAAGCAGCTCCAGGATGTCCATGTGCTGCTAAATATAACCAGCAGGACAGATGCGCCAAGACAGGGAGCTGATTTTGCCCCAGCACTGCCGAGGAGGAAGCTGAGGGTCCCCCCAAGGCTTGAGCAGCTCTTGGGGTTTGGAGACACAGCAGGGGCAGAGGCAGTTCCTCTGTGAAGGAGCTCCTTCCATGCAAGGAAAAGCATTTCCTCTCTTTTTAATCCAGCAGGATTACTGAGTGCTTGTTCAGGGAAGCCAGGAGAGCTCATGAAGCCCTTCCCACCCATGTCAGCCCCACAAAATCAAACCAGACCTGCTTCAGGCCAACCAGAGCAGCCTGAACTGCAGCCTACAGCAACCCCAGGGCCATGGCTGTGCTGGCCCCCACACTGCTGGCCAGGTTCACCATGCACCCATGTCCCCCATGTAGGCAATCATTAGCCACCAGGGAGGACTCTGGCCCTTTTTGGAGGCCACTGAGACAAGAGGTACACATGTAGCCTCACCGTGGTGGGGACACAACCTGGGAGGACGCCGAGGCTTTTGGAGGCCACTGAGACAAGAGGTGCACATGTAGCCTCACCGTGGAGGGGACACAACCTGGGAGGACGCCGAGGGGCCACATAAGCTGCAGGCTGGGTGCCCTGCCTGAGGAAAGAGGACACCCACAGGAGGAGAAGGTCCATAGAGCTCCCAAGCCACAGTCTCCATACTGCTGGATGCACCCAGTTCACCTCCAGCTGGAAAACCCCCTTCAGGCTTATCCACGCCTGCCCTGGCAAAGAAACAAGGCAATGCCTCACAACGAGCAGCTCCAGGAGGGGAGCGAGAGCTGAGAGCCAGCCACCCCCTGGGATCGATGCTGCAAAGGGGCAAGAGATACCTGCAAAGTAGATGGGAGAGCCCAAGCCAGCCTCATGCCAGGGACACCACCGTGCCAGGCACCCCATGCCCTTGCCACGCTTGCCAACTCCCTTCGCAAGCAGCCAGGACACCTTACACAACCAGCCATGCCTGCGGCT
>NW_008659872.1:3550-11941 GCF_000695815.1 Acanthisitta chloris
GGATTTGGCTGATGGCACCTGGGGGAGGCTGGGACAGGGTCTGGGCACGGCAGCAGCGCTGGGGGCCACTCGCTCTCTGTGCAGCCTTGGCTGGGGCGCAGGGAGCGGCACTGGCAGGGCTTGGCGGAAGCACAGCCGGACGTGTTGCACCAGGTCTGGGATGCTGCAGGAGCTGCATATCTGTCTTGTGCACAGGTTTTCCCTGCTCCTTTATCTCCCCATCGAGGCTCTGCTCTGCTGCAGCTCTGGCCTTTCTCCCTGGGGTTGCAAACGGTTTGGGGTGGCTGCACACCTACCCCAGGCAGCATCCCGCAGGAGCGAGGGAGCAGCTAGGAGTATCCAGCCCTTCCCTGGGAGGGTAAAGATCATCCCAACAGAGCCATTTCCAAGCAGTTTGGGCATCTCCAGACAGGTCTGTGACTCACCAGGACACTTCGGCAAGGTTTGGGTGATATTACAGCCCCAAGGTTCAAACAGATCCCTCCCTCTCCATCCCAGGCATGATTTTTTATTTTTTCTAGGGGAGCCAGGATGGGATTTAGGGGGAGCTGGAGTGCTTGCAGCACCTCCCCACCCTCTTGCTTGCTAGAACAGCCAGAGAGGGGAAGAAAAAAAAAAAAAAAAAAGGATTGTTATTTAGTTTCTTGCTCCTTTCATACTCCTTTGCCGGAGTTTTTGCCAGCGGCAGGCCCCGGGTCTGGCGAGGATCCAGGACAGCCGAGGAGCTTTTAAAAACAAAGCAGGGCGCGTGCATGCACACACACACGCACGGCATCCAACCCCTCTTTTAACTCTTGCTGGAGCGATGCTGCGTGGAAGATGGTTTTCAGCCGGTTGGGAGCGCGCAGCCGTGCGCTCCCAACCGGCTGAAAACCATCTTCCACGCAGAATCCTGCCAGTCACCTCTGTGATCCAATAATTCACTCCTCCCTGCTTCCTAGAAAAACTTGCAGCACCACGATCCTGATGGAGAGGTGGCAGGAGTGATGCCTGTGATGTTGGCGTGGTCCAACAGCTCCCTCCTGCAACCAGTCCCAGCCAGGTGATGGGATGTCTGTGCCAGCAGTATCCTTGCCACGTCTTCTCGCCAGCCCTGGGGAGTACCCGTCCCCATTACAGAGCCTGTGTGCTGCTGGCAGCCAGGCACACGGTGTCCCATGGTGTCCCATGGCTCTAGGCTGACCTCCCTGTCTGACTTCAAGCTGTTGTCATCCAAATTGTCCCCTGTTTCTGGGTCAGACAGCCAAAACGGCCTTTACAGCCCTTGGGAAGGGAGAGTTGAGCCCCCTGGTCTGGGGGCTGAGTCACCAGGGAGTGCCCAAGGGATGGAAATTCCCCTCCTGCCTGTGACAGTGGGAATGATTGCCAGTCTGGTTCCCTCCGTGGTCCCAAAGAGCCTCAGCATTCCCTAGAGAGACCAGGAAGTCCATGGGATAACCCCAGTGCTGTCTGGCCATCTCCAGAGGAGGGTAAAATGACCCTAAGCAGGCTCAACACCCCCACACTCATCCCCTTCTCCAGAATTAGCCTGGTTTTCCCTTCATTCTTTTACTGACACGTGAAAAAGGCAGCTGCAGGTGGCCCAGGCTGACAGCAAGGACCTACTAACTCAAAAGGTTTCCAAAGGCTGGCAGAAATACAGATCCAGGACATAGGGAGATGTGAACCTGTGAACACAGGGAAATGAGGGGCAGAGGGGCACTGGGCTGGGCACCCGAGGAGTTTGTGCCCACTGGGCTGAGCAATGCCCAGCACAGCCTCCTGCATGTCTCTGTGTGATGCTGTTTGCTTGTGCCTTATCTCCTGCCCTCAGCACACTGACACTTTCTCCAGCTCCAGGAGCGCCGGTGGCAGTCAGGCCCCTTTCCAAATACAACACCCATTAGAGCCCAGCTTTGAAAACCAACTGTCTGCTAGAGCCCAGCTTTGAAAACCAACTGCCTCCTCTGCCCACGTGGGGTTTTTCCTTCCCAGTAAGAGAGGTGGGAAAAAGCTGCTAAACCCTACCATGAGCTGGGACAACATGTGGATGGAAAAACCCACCAAGCAAACACCAGGAGACTCCCATCCCAGGGAGGTTCAGAGCCACAGGAGGAGGAAAGAAGGATGGACTTCCCCACGCTGCACAGCTGCAGCCCCACAGCCAACACACTCAGCAGAGCCTTTGAAGCCTCTTTCCTCGCCCTCCCACCCACCCGAGGCTGGGTCAGAAGCAGGTTTTGGCACCCTGTGGGGTCCCAGGCACAGGGTGTCCCCCAGCCTGGCTCCCTGGGCACAGCACCTCGCCTGCTCCGGGCTGGGTGGAAGAGGGAGTTTTGCCCGTTTCGGCAGAGTTTCCCGGCGTCTCTCCGCAGGCGTGCCCACAGCCTTTCCAAGCCGGCGTGCGGCTGCGGAGCCGGTCCAGCCCGTCAGACCTACAGTGTGCGGGGAGAGGAGGGGAAGACACAGCCAAGGATGCTTGGGAACTTGTCCTCGAAACTTGGGTTTCAAGGGACGTGGCCAGGGCCACACTTGTGTGTGGTGGCAGAGCACGGTCCAGCCGCCCGCACTGCCCAGGGCAGGGTGCCCAGACAGCCCTGCACCACTGCCAGCAGGGAAAGCCACTGGGTGTAACAGAGCCTGAAACAACAAGGATCCTGCCCCAAGGCCAGTCCTGGCTCTGCTCTACAGCCAGACCACATATAGCAGCTGGAGTACCCAAGAGCTTGGGCTAACCTCCCTTGGGAGCAGCAGTGAACAGCAGGACAGTGCTCCTTGCTCACAGAGGATGCTTGCCAGGCTTGCTGGCTGGCACAAAGGCACATCCAACATCATCACAAAATAAAACCCAAACTGCAAACAGAAGCAACTTCTTCTCCAAACAACTACAGACCTGCTGCTGCTGGGAGAAGCAGAAAACCCAACAGGATACAAAGGGAGGGCATATATTTCTGCAGAGGACTGGGACATAGAGCGCTGGTGGCAAAGGCTAACGAATCACAGGAGAGATATTAAACCTCACGCTTTGAGGCTTAAGCTGATACAGCTACTAGGGATTAAGAGGAAATTCAAGGGGAAAGAGAGAGTTATCCCACATCTGCCTGCTGCAGCCTCACAACACACAGAGCAGCATCGTCCCTCTCCTGCCAAACTGGACAGGTGACAGCAGCATCCGAGGGCTGGCACCGCTCTTGGGAAGACCTTAATGTGCTTTGTGCTGCTAGGATGCAGCAATGAGGGGCTCCAACCCAGGCGTGGGGATAAAGCCAGGACCCCCTGCAAGCTTTGCTAGCATTTAACAACATGCTAGGTCATGGCCCAGACACATCCATGTCCCCGGCGCCCACCCCTGTCCTTGATAGGTCTGGAAAGCCCCAACATAGCTGGTGAAATGGGGCAAGTGGCTAACTTAATGCCCCTGAGGCAGCAGCTGAACCCTGGCAGGGCTTCGCTCCCTGTCCTTGAGAGCCTAACACCAGTTTGCTCAGCTGCTGCCCTTTCTTTGCACTTCGCACACGTTTAAACAAAAACCTTCACCACTCCCTCGAGGAAGGCAAACAGTGAGTCCAGCTCCCAGTGCCTTCCACGGCTCCTCCAGCCCTCGGCTATCACAGAGGCATCACACCGCTGCTCCCAGCATCACTCGGCACCTCCCCGTCCTTACTACTGCATGTCTAGGGATGCAGACACCCAAACCTTGCTGGGAACGATCCAGCTCCAGGAGCCATCAGCCCTTCCCAGGGTGAGATCCCCAGCACGGGGGGCCTCTGGCCTCTCACTGCCCCTGGGGAGCCCCAGCCCTTCGGTGCTGTGCAGCCACCCTGGCTGGGCCAACTGGCGCATTGTTGGCGAGGGCGGCAGCGCGGGGACGTGATTGATCGCTGGGGAGAGAGGCCAAAGCCATGACGGGTCGTTTAACAATTTCAATTAAACTCTGCAGCGCTCCGACGCAGAGGGGAGGGGAGAAGGAAAATAAAAAGCGGGACGTTTCCATTGCCAGGGAACCTCGGCACAGCACAGCCAGCCCAGCAGGAGAAGCCCAGTTCTCCTGGAGGAGAATCCCTCCCCAGCTTGAGAGTGACCATAGCCAGCATCGCCCTGACATCCCCTTCCAGCGGGCAGGACACCTGTCCTCGCCTGCCCTTCCCCTCCCACTCCTGCCCCCAAAACTTTCTCCCTGCCCACCCCACCGCCTTATAATAATAGGTGCTGTGACCCACTTGTGCGGCGGCGCTTGTGCGGGGAGGAGGCTGTGCACGGGGAATATTAAACAACGTGTCCCTGAAGTTCCTGCTGCCGGGACTGGCGCTTGGTTTTTTGCTTACGTGCGGTGACTTTTTTAGGCACAGGAAACCCCAGAGGGCTGATCACAGCGATCGAGCTCCCAATCCACTGAGACAGCAGAAGGACTCTTAGAGGGATTTTAAAAAAAAAATATGTAATAAAAAATTAAAAAAAAAAATTCAGCATCTCAGCCTGTCATATGGAAAAGGCGCTTTAATGAGCGGCAAAGGCAGCAAATGCTCAGCTCACATGGCATTGGAGAGAGGAGGGAGAGGAAACTGTAAGGAATAGGGAGCAGTGATGCTCTCCATGCCAGGGATGAGCCCCTGGGACCAGGCTAACCCCCACAGTGGGTCAAGCACAGGAGTCCCACCGAGGGCTTGCAGCAGTGGCCTTGCAGAGGTCTGGGCTTTTCACCCCCTCCTTATACAGGAATAAAACAAAAATAAGCCGAGGGAGCTGCTGACGCCGCTGCAGTGGGGGAGTTAAACACACATTCACGTGGGTGCCCCACGGCTGGAGGGAGGGGAAGACACCAGAGAGAAAACAGACGGGGTTGAACTGGGAGAGAGTTACTGGAGGGGATGGGAGAAAGCATGTATAAGCTCACCCCTCCGGGTGTGCAGGAGGAGGAGAGCCATGGGACACCAGCCTGGGGGAACGGGGCCGCGTCAGCCAGCAGGACACTTACGTCCTGACATTATTAATTGCCTTGGGGGTGTCCTTCAACCCACCCACGTGAACAAACTGTTCTCGCTTCAGCTCAGGGACCCTGCACAGGCACAGTCCCTGAGCTGCAACTGCAAGCAATGGCTCACAGTCCCTTCACCCAGGGATGGGGCACCAGACACCCCCTGTTCTGAGGAGGAGGTGGCTCCCAGCCCTCCTGCTGGCCCAGCAGTCAGGATTTGCAAAGTTCCAGCCCCAGTCAAAGCTTTCCAGTAGCTGACCCAGGGGAGCTGATCCCTTCCTCACGTTATAATCCTCAGCCTAACTCGCTTTTCTCAGCACCAGACTCTCCACTCTGAGCTGCTCTTAAGAAGCCTTAAAGCTGCTTCTCCCGCCTAAGTTTCTCCTCTCCCTCCTCAGGACAGCTTATTCCCCTCCAGCTTTCCCATACACACCCATGAGACCCCCCACGATGAGCAGCCCTGGCAGGGGGTTCCACGCTCCCGCAGCCTGGGCAGGCATTGTGCACCTTCCCCCAGCCACACACCACACTGAGAGCCCTTTTATTTACTTTTCTCAGTTTCCTTCTCTTGATATGTCAGAAGTGACCAGCAGCTCAGCTCTCTACAAGGACACTGTGGCACTGGCCACAATCTTCCCCTCCACCTTTCTACCCTCCTCACCTCCTCCAGACACCGCGTGGTGCCTGCAGGACCCCAGTGCCCTTGGGGACCTCTCTGAGCCTGCTGTTCTTGCCACTGACCTTTTTGAGAGCACATGCAAGAAAACAGCCCTGCTGAAGGGTTAAACATTACCAGACTGAAATTCAAGGCTCGACGATTGGTTCCAGTCGACTGGCTGGGATGATAATTTTTCACAAGATAAACACAGCCAGGAGTGAGCAGCAATCTCTAAAGACCCTTTGTAGCAGTGTCCCCCCACAAACAGCTCACTTCCCCCTGCCACGGCTGCTTCCCTTCGCTCAGTGGCCCACACTTCAAGGCTCCTGGCCCCGAGCCCACGGGGAACCCCAGCTCAGCTGGTAGGATCACTTACAGCCCCGGGCTGCTTCCCTGCCTGCAGCCACGGCACAGCTCGTGCGCTGGGGCTTCAGAGCCAGCACCCGCACCCCGGCTTGGGCAGCACCGAGCCCACTGCTGGGGCTCACACCCAGTGCCCAGCCAGGGGAGGGAGCTCTCAGCTCTGCCCCTGGGTACTCACTGCTCTTGGACGCCTTGATCTTGGCCACCAGTTTCTGCACGCCAGGTATGTCCCCGTTCTTCACGGCCTGGATCAGCTCCTGCTCGCGCCCCATCGCACACAGGTGGGAGCAGAGGTGATGCAGAAGGCAGAGACCCTCAGATCCCGGAGGTTTATAAAGCCATGGGAGTAAGTCCCTAATTCCTCAAAACACGTTTTGATGCGAAAAGAAATCCAGCAAGGGAGATGCTTTACAATCCCACAGGGCATAAAAACCAGAAGGAAGAAGTCTTTCTGTTAAGGGCAGAAGTCTCTTTCTGCGTCGGGAGGAGCAGGACCCAGATGGGGTTTGGTTGGAGAACATGCGATCAATTAAAACAAAAACCACTTCGGTGCTTGGGGACAGGGTCCAAACAGCTCTGTGAGACAGAGCCAGGTGGCTCCAGGCAGGATGTGCAGTGCAGTTGGCATTGGGATGCCCTCGGCCTCTCACAGCACTCCCGGAGCCAGAGGCGTCGTGCTTTGCTCCCCTCACCAGGCTCTGCCGCGCTGACGAGTCCCTAATTCTTCCCAAAGGGATTATGGGCTCGTTGCCATCTGGAAGTTATAGATCCTCCCTCTCTGGTGCTCATTAGCCCCTTGGTTTTGGCATTCCTCTTGGTGAGGGCACTGCAGGTACGCTGGAGAGCCCCAGCACGGCCGAGCCCCGGCACGGCAGACCAGGACCTGCGGAGGGAAGATCAGAGTCAGCTCCCAAAGGCCATTTACCTCCCAGCTCCGTCGCGACAGCTTTTGTATCCGTGCCGAAGAACGAATACTTTGACTATATTTAGTCCTGGAGGGACTTGGCTCACCCTTATGTTAAATGCAAAGGGGAGAACCTGAGGAGGAAACCTCCGGAGGGTACTGCCCTGGGAGTCAGGGGCACAGCTCCTTCTCTGTCCCTCCTGGAGCCACACACACCATCTCCTCCCTGAATGTACCACACAGGCACCACAGTGTCTCCTCCTCTCCTTTTCCAGTGGGGATAGAGCTGGGGAGGTTTAGCCAAAGTCCTCTGCAGCCCACAGGAGTGGGTCAACCTGCCTCATACTCTTCTTCTGTGCAAGGATCAATCCTCACCCTCCAAATTACCTGCGAAGTTCAGTGCCCTGGGACACAAGACACACTTGCACCAGTTCAGAAGCTCTCCCTGGTCCCAGAGAGGAGTTGGGTGTAATTCAGCAGCACAACTGTGCTCAGGAAAACAGAACCAAGACCATGCCCTGGCCAGCCAGGGAACTCCAGAATGGGCACAAAGTCCTGCAGCAGCAGTTCACACGTCCCAGCCTGTGCTCCCACGCTGTGCCCAGGCTGCCCAAACTGGGTGGCAAGAAAATCCCTCCTGGTTCAGGGCCATGCATCTGGCAGGCTGCTCCAACGCTGGGGAGGAGTGTGCGTGCAGGAGAGCAGGGAGCACACACCGTGCCAGCCGCAAGGCCAGGGCCAGATCACCCCACACCTCCTCCTGTGCAGATCCAGAATGGATCAGAACCAGCTCCAGTTCCCTCAGCCATGGCTCAGTGCCATCTCCCTTCCCACAGCACTCGCCCTCCACAGTTTATGTAATAGCGGGTGTCGCTTCCTCTGAGCAATCGAGGTCACTGTTTTGAGGATGGAAATCACAGGGGAGAAAGGCAAGAACAAGGAGAGAGGTCCTGTCGGGGTGAGGGCAAAACCAGAAGGGGCATCCCATGGAACAGCATTGCTCAGCCCACCCACGGGACAGCTGGAAGCTGCAGGTGCTGACAAACACAGACTCCCGTGGGCTCCCCGTGCTCCCCAGGGCGAGCAGTACCCAGGGCAGCCAGAGAGGCAACGCTCTGGGACCGTCTTAGCTTCTGGGACAAGAGGTGCCACGAGTCCCACCCACGGCTGAGGAGCTCTTGGCACTGGGGCTGACTCTGGTGCCCCCCGAAATCAGCTGTCACCTCCCCTCGTCCTGGGGCACCTGCACCAGCTTATCTACGTTACAACAAAGTTTCAGCCACTTGACTCAGACTAACCCTCTTGCCGCAAACAAACCCCCTCCCGAAACCTCCCGTGTTGCACCGTCTTCAAAACTATTTCATTTAACCCCTCGCACTGCATCCAACTTCGGGCTGCTCCTCGAGAGCGCTCACAAGAAGCGAGTGTGAGGTGCTGAGACTGTTTAATCTTTATTTAAAAAGTCTGCACGGCCTCACTTTGGAAAACAGCCCCGTGCTGCTGCTGCCCGGC
>NW_008659872.1:12434-12856 GCF_000695815.1 Acanthisitta chloris
GTACCGAGAGCTCCGACCTCCACCTCTCCAGGGCGAGGAGCAGCGAAGGTAAAAACCGAGCCGAGGAACGAGCTGGAAAAGCAACAGCAAACATCCCTCCCACCCGAGCAGAGCTGAGCCTCCAGCCCAGGAATCCACCTGGAGAACCAAAGTATCCCAAACATTCCCGCAGTCAACGGCAGCGTCGGGAAAAGGGAGGGAGAGGAGGGAAAACAAACTCAAAACAAACCCAAACCAGTTACGTAAGTCGCGGAGGAAAGATCCCGAGCAGAGCTGAGCCTCCAGCCCAGGAATCCACCTGGAGAACCAAAGTATCCCAAACATTCCCGCAGTCAACGGCAGCGTCGGGAAAAGGGAGGGAGAGGAGGGAAAACAAACTCAAAACAAACCCAAACCAGTTACGTAAGTCGCGGAGGAAAGAT
>NW_008659873.1:0-6884 GCF_000695815.1 Acanthisitta chloris
CCAGGTCCCTCTGCAGAGTGTCAGTTCATATGAGCAAAAAATATTGTTATAATTTCTTATCAATTTGTAGTGTTGACTACTTACAAACTTTTAAAGATTTTCCCTTCAAATTAGAAGGAAAACATAACTGGTCCTGCCCTGGATTTAATGGTCTCCTCAGTGCTACATATCTTTTTATTTGTCACAGACATTATTTATTAATATTAATCTTTCTCTCCATGTTTCTCATACAAGTTTATTCCCAACAGTCCCTGCAACAGTGGGAGCTCTTGCACAAAGGAGTGGCTGGAAGTCACTGCACTGATACAATGAGTTAGTTTGACTGGCACAGTGAGGAGAATAAAACAAATAAATAATTAATTATAAACCTATATTGTCTCTAGCATTTGCATTTGTTTCTGTCAGTGTTTGTGTAAGCAATTTGTGTTTGCCCTGCATTTCATTTTAGCCATTTATTACCCTTATCTTTTCCATGGAAAACTTGCCTTGTTATTTATAACTTTTATGTATCTGTCTATTTATTTATTGCTATGTATCCTATCCCCATTCTAATGAATCTCTCAGAGCATGGACAATTTTGCAGTGATTCTTCTCACATAATTTTTTCCTGAAAATCCTTAAATTAACAGATGCACATTTGATTTTGCCTTTTCTTTACCTTTAGACTGTCATGATGAGGGAAAACACTGTGATGCCTTCAAAAAAATATCCAACTCTTGAGCTGAGATGTGTGGAAAGGAGACCAAGGGGTCAAGATGGGGGGAGGTCCTCTCCAGGAGCAGGAGAAGTGGTGCTTAAATGGTACTTTCTGGTTAGAAGATGACTTTCTGGGCAAGGAGTTTGAGAGGACTTGCTTTCATCCCTTTGTTCATCAGGTTGTCCAGGAGCCCTTTTGAGCCTTATCTGGATTTTCAGGACATTTCCTTTTCATGTGGAGAGCATACAAAACCAAAGGGCTTTGTTAAACAATTAGCTTCAGTTTATCCAGTTGGGTTCTGTTTGATGACTGGGATATATGTGAAGAAGCTGAAGAAATACTAACATCAGCAGCTGTATTGGCTTAAAAATTGAACCTTCATTCTGTAAAGCTCGTATTCTCTTGTGGCCATTGCCAAGATCCTCATTGTTCCTACCTTTACTTATTATTTATCCCTATGGGGATCAGCAGAGCTATAAGGAGCAGAGGAGGCCACAAAGTTGCTAAGAGGACTGGAGCATCTCCCCTCTGAAGACAGGCTGAGGGAGGTGGGGCTCTTCAGCCTGGAGAAAACTGTGTGGAGACCTCAAAGCAACTTTTCAGTATCTGAAGGTCCTATAAGGGAGCTGGAAAGGGACTCTTTATTAGGAACTGCAGTGATAGGACAAGGGATAATGGATTCAAATTGGAGGAGGGAAAGTCTGGGTTAGATGTGAGAAAAAAGTTTTTTCCTGTGAGAGTGGTGAGACACTGTCCCAGGTTGCCCAGGGAGGCTGTGGCTGCCCCAACCCTGGCAGTGTTCAAGGCCAGGCTGGATGAGCCTTGAGCAACCTGATCTAGTGAGGAGGTGTCCCTGCCCAGGGCAGGGGTTGGGACTAGATGATCTGTAAGGTCTATTCCAACCCCCCCTAAATTCTATGATTCTATGATTCTATGATAATGGACTTTTGCTTGAGTTTGAATACATTTGGATAAATGCAGACAAAATGCTTAGGCTGTTTTCTAGACTGATGCCACCATTTGTTCATGTTGAAAAAAAAAAACCCAAAACAATTTTTTTTCCTACTTCTCTGGGAGAAAACAAGTCTGATTTACAGAACTGCTGAGTGCTAAGATCTGAAATGAGAGTGAATGGTAGCTGTACTTTCAGTACTTTACATAACTATAGAATACTTAGGGCTGTAAGTACATGGTACTTAGGCATCTCAGAATGGATAACTTGAATTAATAAACACCTTTGTCTTGATCTTTTCAGGATTCCCCATTAAAATAGGGACAATAAATTATTACCTTCTCACCCCACTAGGGAAGGATAAAGATCAATTAATGTTTTTGTGCTAATACTGTAATATTAGTGTTAATGCATTAATATAATGTAATACACTTATGTACATATATTAAATGTTTATTTACATTACAAATACATGTGTTGCCATAATACCTCAAATACCATGAGGATGAACACCTTAAGAAAACTCATGAGGAAATGAATAGAAGTTTTCAGCTCAAGTTTGATTCATGTGCAGCAAAGGGCCACTCCCTGTATGCATAGTATTGGCTAGCTTCTCTTTGAATGGGCACCCTCTTGTCTGTGTCCTAAGTACTGTACCTCCTAACCTGTCACTATGTTAATAATGTCCTTTTAGTTCTATTCTCTGTGTGCAGTTTCTAGGGTTTAAATATATGATGTGCAAAGATAGGTGTTTCAGCATTGAATGTCCTGTGGGTTAAGCCCATGAATGAAACTTCTAGCTCCCCTAAAAGATGGATTGGGAGTAGCTACTGGACCAAATAGGGGGCTCACTGGAAAATATGTTTTTTTCAGGAATAGCCTTTGTTAGCTGCTAGGAAAGCCCTGTGAAACCAGGAATTGGAGAACACACACTGCAGAAGAAAGTTGCAGGGAATGTGTCCCTTCATCATGGAATCCATGGGCTATGTGGACTATGATTTGAGGAGCAAGCAGTGGATGTTGTCTACCAGGACTTCAGCAAACCTTTCAATACCATCTCTCATGATCTCCTCATAGGCAAACTCAGGAATTGCAGACTGGATGAGTGAACTATGAGGTGGATTGAGAACTGGCTGAATGGCAGATCCCAGAGGGTCATGATCAGAGGCACAGAGTCTAGCTGGAGACCTGTCACTAGTGGTGCCCTACAAGGTTCAATACTGGGCCCAATGCTGTATAACTTATTCATCAGGGACTCAGATGAAGGGGTAGATGCCTCCTCAGCAAGTTCACTGATGACACAACACTGGGAGGAGTGGCTGATAACCCAGAGTGCTGTGCAGTCCTTCAGAAAGACCTTGTCAGGCTGGAGAGATGGGCAGAGAGGAACATGCTGAAATTCAACAAGGGCAAGTGCAGGTCCTGCACCTGGGGAGGAATAACCCCAGGCACCAGGACAAGTTGGGCACTGACCTGCTGGAGAGCAACTCTATGGAGAAGGACCTGAGGGTTCTTATAGACTACAGGCTGTCCATGAGCCAGCAGTGTGTCCTTGTGGCCAAGAAGGCCAATGGTGCCCTGGGGTGTATTAGGAAGAACATTGCCAGCAGGTCGAGGGAGGTGAACCTCCCCCTCTACTTAGCTTAGCCCTGGTGGGGCCTTACTTGGAGTACTGTGTCCATTTCTGGGCTCCTCAGTACAGAGAGGCACAGAGCTCCTGGAGCAGTTCTAGTGGAGGGCTACAAAGATGATTAAGGGACTGGAACATCTCCCTTACAAGGACAGGATGAGGGAGCTGTGCCTGTTCAGCCTGGAGAAAAGATAACTGAGGGGACCTCATCAATGTATACAAGTATCTGAAGGCAGGGTGTCAAGAGGATGGAGCCAAACTTTTCTTGGTGGTGCCAAACAATAGGGCAAGAGGCAATGGGCAGAAACTGATGGACAGGAAGTTCCACCTGAATACAGGGAAGAACTTCTCTACTGTGCAGTCACTGAGCACTGAACAGATTGCCCAGAGAGGTCATGGATTTTCCCTCACTGGAGATACTCAAAAACCATCTGGACACAATCCTGTGCCATGTGCTCTAGGATGGCTCTGCTCGAGCAGGGAGATTGGACCAGATGACCCATTGTGGTCCCTTCCAACCTGACCCATTCTGTGATTCTGTGATTTGTCAAGGAGCTTCCAACTGGCTAATTTTGGCTGGATTATATTTGGAATGGTAAATGGTACACCCTTAATCTGACAGCCCATTGTAATCAGTCCTTGCTTCAAACATAAATCTTCCTGAGCTTTCTAAAGAAAAGCAGAACCATTTCTTGCTAGGAATACAAAGAACAGCATTTTCTCCCCTCTCGTCTTTAATTTGTCAGAAATACATGCACTATAATGGATGACAATTATTCAAAATTTTTTTGCAAAGCTAATCCCCACGATAGAAAATATGGATGAAAATTATTCAAAATTTTCTTGCAAAGCTAATCCCCACGATAGAAAATTTCAATGTAGCCAAACAGCTAAGGGCTAAAATTTGGGAAACTAAAGAAAAAATTACAAGGTCTTGCAAGCCTAAGTAATGGGCAACCTTAGTAATAGGTGGCACTTGCCTGTAACATAGAACACAGCATGGAAATTGCATCCATCCTGCTCCTTCTGGATCCTCTAGTGATGTTTTTACAGAAAGTGTATTATTTGACATCAAAGTTTATGAATCACTTCTGATTTTGCTGCAGCAGAATGACAGCAGGAACACCATACTCTGAATTCTCGAATTGCTTGGCATGTCTAACCTACATATCAGCTGCTTATACTCACCTTTTGATATTCCTCTGGAATTTAACAAATGAAACAGAGATTAATATTCATGAAAAAGTAGAAATTACCATACATTTGTTCTCTGTTTCCATCAGGTGTCAGACACTACAGTAACAGACGCCAATTTAAGAATCTAGACAGATTTAGGTAATTTCCTTGATGCTTGATGGCTATAATTAAATTAATTCTGGGAATCTGCACTGACACTTCTGCCATACTGTCACTGTGGCCTCTTAGTTCCTAATTATAAAGGTTTTAATGCTTTCTCTGCCACCTAGAATTGTTTGGGGACCAAATTCATGTTAATGTTGTGGCTGCAGTGCTGAAGAAGGATTTGGGGAGGGAAAGGTCTGCCTGTCTCCAAAAGCCACCCTAATCCTCTCTGTGCTGAACCACATGTAAGTGTCAGTAAGCATACTTGGGAGCATGGGGGCAGCATAGTTGGCCAGGTAGGGCAGCAAATTTAGGGAGCCACCACCCTGTGTGGCACCTTGCCTTTGAAAACAGCACACTAATAAATAATGCATGCTGGTGTGCCGACCAAGCTAGCTTCACCTTGTCCAGACCTGTTGGTACAATGTGCTTTTTTGTCTGTCTGGAATTATTCTGGGTCTTAGCAACCAGAGCTGTCTCTGCCCTTAGGAGCTGAAACAGAGGAGGCTAACAGTCACACAAACAGAAAGTGGCACAGCAGTCTAAGTGCCATATTTGAACCATTTTGCTGATGTCCTTTCTAGCCGTAGGAAGATTCTGATTTCCCTGTTGCTGTTGAGATCTGGTGGTCACATCCTCCTGTGGTGCTTCTGCAGCATATGGATAAGGTGTATTGCAGTGTGACTCTTTATTCTCCCACGTTTTGCTCAGTGGGACAATGTAAGATGTGGGTTCCTTGTTAAAGATGTCCTTCCCAGGAAGGGAAGTGCTTTCTAGTTCTTTGCTTACTTCTTAGCTTTTTCCTGTTCTCCTGCTCTGGACTGATCATTCATGCTGATATGATTATTTTGATGATGAAAGCATCTGATGAGCTGATATGCAAATACTTAGACTCAATGACACGAATGCTAGGCCAACTTACCAAAACCCCAAACAGCTGCCTAGCTGTTTGCAGTGCCAACCTTAACCCCTGGTGCTGTAATTACAAGACAATACTGCTCTCCAAGATGGACATTTACAGCTTTCCTTCTTCCTGAAGGACAACTTTCTTTGTTGGGTGAGAATCAATGTGAGCACCCATAGAACTTGACCATAACCTGTGTGAAAAATGATTGAATCTTCCCAAGCAACACTTGTACATAAGTGCACCTGATCTATGTGAACAAAAGCAACTTAGTTTTTAATTGGTGTTAGTGGGGATGAGAGGAACAAAGGTGACATTCCTTGAGTCTGAGATCCACTATTTATCTTGAAATCAGGTTCAGCATAAATAATACGTGTGGAATATTTCCCCTACACTGACAATGAGCCTTGATTAATAATTAATAGTATCTCTGGATGCTGAAGGACAATTCACTCCCTGTGCCTGGTAAATCTAGCACTGAGAACACTTGTCAGCATCTGTCAGGAGGGAGATCTATGATGAGACTTGGAACAAAAATGAGCAAAGGCTGGAAAATTCACTTCACACAGACCAATCAGCAGTCATTTTATAATAATATTCAGCACTGCTTGTGTTTTATGAATACAAATTAAACAAAACCTCACAACCTTCCTACATTACTGCATTTTTAACTGTTTCCATGTTAGCTGCTTTTTCTGACTAGCAAAATAATGAGAAACAGATGAGGCTTCATATTTTCACTTAGACACCTTGTTTCCTGCTCAAGTTCGTGGTTGTGGGTAGGAGGGATAACTCACACATGGTCAAGGAAACCTTTGGATTCACAACTCAGAACTGCCCTGCAAGCACAGATTTTGGTGAGGAAACAGCCTTTCCTTGCTCTTCACCCAGCTGAGAGTTGAACTGATGACTGAGTTAGTGAGAGGCCTCTAATGCCCAGGTTGTGGCTCAGAGGAACCAGCAAAAATGTTTTGCCTGACTTTCATGGGCTGCAGGTGCCTGAAGAAAAGTTTTCCTTTTCCCCTGCTAGTTTTAATCATCTGAATCAGAAAGGTTAAAAGCAGAGAAATGTAAAACTGAGCACATGTCTGCTAATTCTCTGCCCTGCTAACCTGCATGCAGCTGAGCCTCCTTACTCAACACCATATACACATACATTGATTATTTTCCCCTCATTTTGTATTTTACTTTCTCTAAAACACCCAGAGAAGCTGAAAGACCAAGAAATTCCCCTTTCTGCAGAGCCATGTCTTTTGCCCATGATATGGGCATACTCAGTCCACCTCCCTGCTAGGACAGGGTTATTCCATACTAGGCATCTCCTAATGTTATTTCCAGTCTGATCTCAATTTAGGACATT
>NW_008659873.1:6948-47053 GCF_000695815.1 Acanthisitta chloris
AAAAAAAAAAAAAAAAGAAAAAGGGATGGTCTTAAAAAAAACAACTACAAAGAAATCAATCCCTCATCCATTACCAGGTTTTTCTTTTGTTCTGGAGCCACGTGTGTAACCCGGTTAGACCTGTTCTCTTTGAATGCTGAGGACTGAGCTGGCCTTATGCAAACGCTCTCAACCTCGTCTTGGTTGTTGTCATTGCAGATCCAATCAAATGAACAGGAAGTGACCTAAGGAATTCCCCTATTGGCTGCTGGATTGTTCAGCAAAATGTTTTAAAATTAGTATCACATCCATTTATCTTCACTCCTGGGAGTCTTTAGTAGACATAGCCTAGTACCTGTGCTTACCCAACCTACTGTTCCATAGACGGTTTTCCCATTGCCTCAGTTAAGGATTTCCATTCCAGAATCTGCAGCTAAATGAGGTAAGGTCTTTGGGGTATTTATTTCCTTTAAGTTAACACCAGTGAAATTTAAAAAATGAAAGAATAGAATTGTCTGCAGGACTCATGACCACCCTACTGAGCCTCTCTCTTACCCCTTTGGAACAGCAGCTAAGCTCATTGAATCAAGAGGCTTTTAAATTTTCTGGATTCCTATTCGGAATTCATTTCTTCTGTTTAAATATTTCTGTTGTGCTTATGTTTGATTGGGGCCATCCTTTCAGTTATGATGTATCTAATAATATTCTGGGTCCTAAATCTTCTACTTTTGTCAACAGAGTGGTCATCTGTTCAGTACCACCAGGGGCCGAACAGTGGACTTTCTCGCAAACACTGAGAGTGCTTGTGTCGCCAAACTGGGAGACTCTTTATGCTGACAGTGTTTCTGTTGCTTTTAGTGATGGGGATGTTGATAGTGAGATTGTGTTCATACCAAAAGATCCTAAAGTGCATTTATAATTTGGCTTGGTTTCAGCTTCAAGGCAATTTCTTGGCAGTTCTGTGGTGAGGGGTGTTCTGCCGGTCTTAGTCCCTTCTAAGCTAAAACACTGCACAGAACCCAGCACAGGCACTGGGTAGGTAAATATAGTGTGAGGCCTGCAGTGTCTTTGCTTGTTTAATTTGTTTCTGTTCCAATGGTAATTTTATTTGAATAGAACCAGAACTGGCCCCTTAAGGTACAGACACAGTTGTTTAATTGTAGAAGTGAATGTAAGGAAAGAGTTGCTACAAATCTATGTTGATTTTGTAAAATATGTGTAATGGACTGAGTGATAAATGTTTGCATTTCATCATGACACATTTTAGGCACTTATTCTTGTGTATATTGTTATAGAGTCGTTGAATTGTATCAGAAATGCACTTTTGGATTACTTCATCTAAAAATACATGTCATGTTTGCTTTTATAGTGCATCCAACTCTCCTTTCTTCCCTATCTCTCCTATTCTTTAGACAGTGAAATAAGTTCATAATAACCGAAATTAACCTTGAGGTAAAAGTTGCATTTAGTGGTTTTATTTGTACTTGTCTCACTTAACACTGTGTTAAATACATCTAACTCGCACCAGTATTTCCTGTAATTTGTGAAACCTTCAGTGGAATAAAAAAGAAAATCACTCCTTTAAGTTTTGTTTTGATAGCAAATTTGTGGGTAGAACTTAGAGACAACTTCCTGACATCTGTTTTGCACTGTAGAAAATATCAGAACTGGAAAATTTAGCAGTTTTATATTTAATTTAAATGCAGAAACTAAAGAAAACAGTTGCAATTAAAACTAGAAAAACAACAGGATTAAGTTGTTTCGCTTATAAATATCACAATGACAGTTTAATTCCTGGCCCTTACAGTTTTCAAAACCAAGTGATTGTTGCAATAACAACATAGGACTTGCCAGAATTTTCCAGAGTTGATTAGGTGGCTTGACATAGAACTTATCTTCTAGAAAACTTCCAGTCTGTAAAAAAAATGCAGATGTCAAATGATGGGAAATTCACCAGAACTTTTTTAAGTGCCGCGGCAATTAAATACCATTCCTCTAAAAATATTTTATCTGATTTTCAGTCTGTTGTAGTCTAGGTTTAACTTTTAGCCACCTGATTTTGTTGTCTTTTGCTGGTTAGTGTGAAGTTCCCCTGAGTGGCAAATTTCTGTTCCTTGTGTAGTTAGCTGGAGACAAGTCCTTTCTTAGCCTACTCTTTGATAATTGTGGTAGTTTGAGCTCCAAAGGCTGTTCCCTCTCATGGAGAAAACCTAGGGAACACCCCTATAATCTCAACCTGTTCCACTGTAAGCTTTTCCATCCTTTAATCACTTCAACACTCTCCTCTAATTTTTCACCATGGATGTCAGGATGGGACAGAGTCTATAGGAACAGCAGTGCCAAACAGAGGTATTATGAGTCAATAAACATGGAATTCCCATTCAGGGGCTTTCTTAGAGCTGTTGACCTCCAGACACCCTTCTCCCCTTTCTGCATTGGCCCTACCTGCAGAGGAAAGATTAACATTAGTAGAGTCGATGTTTCCTTGCATTTTGTTTTTCCTTTTTTTTCCTACTCTGAGTGTCATTTGTAAAGCCTATAAGCATGGTCAAAACAAGTATACTTTCTCCCAAGTCATAGAATTAAAGGCTCTCATATCAGACCAGAATAATGTTTTGTTTTCTGGGCAGAAATTAGGTAGCCCTTTGCAGCAATGTATAGAGTGACAACCATATATTACCCCAGTCGTGGTGAGATCAGGTAATAGAATGTGGTCTTTTAACATGGGATATTATTACCCTCTTGTCACCCAAGAAAATACACTGTGGTATTGCCATAGTAATTTCATATTATTTTAGATATTCCCAGGGTATTGTGGGGTTTTGGCAGTGGTAGGAAAAGACAATAGGACAGTGGGATAAAGAAAAAATCAAATAATTTGGATCCTATTGAACTTCCTTAATTTATTTCTCATTCCCAATGAATTTTATTGATAACATCTGTACTTGGTATGTCTGGGAGGTGCAAGGCAGCAAATTGCAATGGAAAGAGATCAAACTAAAAACCAAAAATCTTCCAGAGACGCAGATGAAGAGAGATTAGAGAAGAAAAAGGATTTCTGTAGGTGTGTTTGTGTTCAGACAGGAGTGACATGTTCACCCGTCCCACAGCAATTCACAGCAAAATACCCTATGAGGATGGAATTCTACACCTGCTGAAGAAGTGTGTATTTATGTACAATTCTCACCGAAGAGGATTAATGGTTTTATTGACTCAGTGTACTCAGAGAGCTGCCCATGAGCCATGACACCTTTCCAGAATCGGCGCTTACCTTTCCTTCCTTGTTCACCCCTTCCATGCTCTTTAGAAATATGTCTAACTTAGTCTCAGGACCGAAGCAGAAAAATTTTCACTGACTACAGTGGATGGGTCTGGGTCTATTCTATGGTTTCTACAGTCACATGCTTTCTATTGCTGTTTACTTGTTCAGATTCAATCCCCACACAAGTGTCTGAGCTCTTTCTGCAACACTATGAATACCATGCCCGTGAATTGGAGCAATGACCTACTGTACGGAGAGACAGGCTGGAAAGTGGGTGCTACAGGACAGACCTGTCTGGCTTAAAAATTGGTCAGTGTGCTGAAACTAAGATATAGCTAGAGATGAATGACCCCTTCTTATTCTGAGGGTAATGTGCCCACCCTCTATGGGATTTTCTGTGGTCCTGCAGTGTTCTCTTTCTCATCAGCCTTACTACGGTGGTAAACTAGGTATTCATGTTGAGGTCTAGGCATTCCAAAAGGGTCACAAACTTTGTGGTCATTTGTCATTGCTGATGACACACAATGTTAGGATGTGGTAGAACCAAATATAAAGGCTTTGCTGTACATGAGGAAATGAACAAAAACGCTAACTATTTTTGTAGCTTGACTAGTTTGTGACGCTTAGCGAAGTAAAGTCTCTGCCCAATCTCACAGCTTCATTATTATTGAATTTTCAACCATAAAATCATGGAATTTTCTTCCAAGTAATAAGTGCCTTGTGAGCACTGGTGGAGTCCAACACCATCTTTAGCAAAGCGCTCAGGCTTCAGTCGCTCAGCCAGCCTAGTGTTCAAGGGCGCTTCGAGGTCTCCCATCACAAACATCTGCTTTTCTTTCTCCCTGTCCCTGCCTTCAGCACACTCTGCAGCTCAAATTTATTTTGGTCCCTGATGAACTGAGGATGTATTTCAGTAAGTTTTCAAGAAAGGGGCAGATTGCAAACTTGGTAATGGTGAAATTCATGAGTAACACCTGCTAGTCGAAAGGCTGAGCAAAGAAGGATTTGTTCTCACAGCTGGTATACAAAAAATGAGGATTCATTTGGTTTCTGTGGAAGTAATCAGGAGCCTTTCTCAGTATGAGAGCTCTTTTGAGCTCTACCAGGGATGCATCTTGCACCAAATCCCTCACTGAATGCCTAAAATGCTTGGGACGTTTGTTGGTCATTGGTCTACAGATGGGTGAGAATGAGTAAACATGGAGTCATGTAGCCAGTGAAGCAATCCACTGGCATTTGGCATTTTGCATGTCTCCCTCTGAGGAAGAGCCTCAAAGGCTCCCTTTCCAAAGCTGACATTGCACATGGTTATCATTACCTATTCCTCTGCTGATCTTGTGAAATGTCCTTCACAGGAAAGAGTATGAGAACCAGTAGACAAAACAGCTAGTTGGAGCTGCATAATCACTGGTTATAGACCAATAAGTTGGGGCAATAAAAGAGAATTGCTTTGAGGCGGTGAAAAGAAAGTAATTCTAGTTAAAGGATCTGCAAATACATAGAATAAAATTTCCTTCCTATTATGGAGGAAGGATACAAACATAAACACTTGAGATATTTTCTCAGCTCACAATAAGATATAGCTAGAATAGTCTCCTGGGCCCCTACAAGTCTGCAACAATTAAGCAACTATGTGTAAAAAATATATTCTGATGCCCAAATTACTAGTGCCATCATAAAAAGAATTGGTTTTGTTTTTTAAAGCTGTCCTTGGTTTTCTTTCATTTAGCAGGGAGTAGGTAACTAGTTTATACTGCTATGTAATTAAAGAACCCATGTAAAGCTGCCCAAGATGCTATGGTCAGGAATCAGACTAAGTCCATGATATAATGATTAACCCCAAACTTTCTTAATGATTTTTACTGTAACATGTAATTATTATTACACAACAGTTTAGCAGCTTGCATCTTGATGAGGCACTTTCAAAGTATGCTTGGTTAAGCAATTGTCTCATAGATTGGAGGGGCTTTATCAGGGAGTCAAATTCTGACACATTCATGGGTGCTGTTCTCATCTCTTTTGCGGTGCCGTCTAACACAGTATTCATGTAAAAGTTTCTTAATATTCCCAGGCACCTGCCCTGGCAGAGGAAGATGAAAAAGGTTTAGAAGACTGAATTAATAGGTGATTAGATGAGTAAGATATCCTTACAGACTTATCAAAAGTTGCATGTACAAAACGAAATAGATATAGTTTTTCCTCCATTTAGTGACTTGCCGATATCCTTACCCTTCGTAAGACTTTTTATGGTGGAGCTGTAATACTTTGCAACAACAGGGAGAAATTTCTCTTCCTTCTTTTACAGTCTCAAATGACTAAATGATTTTGGATGAGAGTCAATCTAGTAAATTTTCTTAGTCTGCCTGTAGCTGCTTCCAATCCGCATACACTCACACCAAGTACATAGAATCAGAGGATCATTTAGGCTGGAAAAGGTCTCTAAGTTCATTGAGTCCAACCAGTAGCCCAGCACTGCTGAGTCCACCACTAAACCGAGTCCCCAAATGCCACATCTACATGTCTTTTAAATACCTCCAGGCATGGAGACCCTGCTACTTCCCTGGGCAGCCTGTGCCAATGCTTGATAACCATTTCAGTGAAGACATTTTTCCTAATACCCAATTTAAACTCCCCTGGCACAACCTGAGACCATTTCCTCTCATCCTGTCATTTCTCACCTGAGAAAAGAGACTGACCCCTGCCTTGCTGCAGCCTCCTTTCAGGGAGTTGTAGAGGGTGATAAGGTCTCCCCTGAGCCTCCTCTTCTCCAAGCTAAACAGCTCCACTTCCCTCAGGTGCTTCTTATAAGACTTGCACATGCCTTACCTCCTGCACAGGTTTTCTTACTTTACTTTTAAAAATAGGAATTCAAATATTTGCCCGAATTTCAAGCAGTATGGCCTGAGAGCTGGTGTGCCCAGGGCTGCCCTTCCACAAACCCCTCGCTACAAGCAGCAGGACCAAGGCATCAACCTTCTTTATGTTATCACATATCTTCAATATTAAAAATCTAATGGAGATTTAATCATTAAAAACAAAGGAAGAAAAACCTCCCCGACACCTGAAAATAGCCGATAAAAGGATCTGTGCTAACTCTCCTTTCCTAGAACATTGTTAAATTTGGTATAATTCCATAGTAATAAATCTCTTTTTGAGGTAAATAGTTGCTTGAAATAGTCCAGAAATATTTTTATTGTTTTTGTTAGTGGAACCTGTTCCAGGTTTGTTTGGGGACTGAAACACATACTTGTACAGGGAAGCAAAAATAAGTGAGGGAAACGAAGTTTTTTTCCCTGTTTCTGACTCCTTCAGCCTTCCTCCTAGAGACCAGCCATAAACTCTGCAGTTGCTGTAATACCTGGTACTCTTGTGCCACAGGTAGATAATTGAAGATGATATTTTTGTCTGTTTTGCTAGTTACAGGCTTATGATTATATTGAAAGAAGCTTCCTTGTCCAGGTCAGCCAGTCTGACTAATTACAAGGCAAAAAATGAAAGAGAGGAGAAATAGGAAACAAAAAGAGAGAAATAAAAGAAATAAGGAGGAAGAGAAGAAATAGAAGCAATCGGTGAAAGAGGAGGAACAGGATTGCAAATCTCACATCGTATGTGTTTGGGACAGTCAGATCTGGCAGTCGGCGAAGGTTGCCTGCGTGTCGGGATTGCTGTGGTTAGGCTCTGGAGAGGGTTCCCTGGTCACCATATGCACAACAGCCATGTTAGGCAAGTTTATTGCTTCCAGCACAGCTGCTCTGTGGTGACATTACTGCCTGCTTGCACTAACACCTTACTTCGGTGTTTCACATTTTCTGCCTTTTGCAAACAATTCTGCATTAGTGACTGAGTTGCACTTTTGATACTTGGACAGCTTGAATATAGGTTTTTACATGTCAGTTGATTCCCTGTTGCCAGGGAAGTTTCTTTTTAAAATTCCTTTCTTTCACTGTGATTAAAGAGAAAGAAAACAAAAAGAAGAAGAAGAAAAAGCCCCCCTTGAAATAGCCACAGTTCCACAGAACAGAAATTTTGAATTTCAGCCAGCTCTGCTTAGGAATTTCTCGCTCATTTACAGGATCATATGTAGGTCAAGGGAAACTTTTTTGATTGCTTCAAGTGTAAATCTAATTGTTTGGCTAACTTATCATTCAAATCTCTACTAGTCACATAATAACTATGATGCATAGAAGAATCTTGGTTTCAGTCTGAACAGGTCTCTTTTTTTTATGGAAAATTCTTTCCCTTAGTTAATACCTTCTCTCTGCCCTCAGAAAAACCCACAATCAACCTAACTCATCCATGTGTTGAAAGATTTGCTGGAGATGTGATGCAATGGATAGCAATGGAGGTTGAGCTGGAAGATATGAGTTGGACTGACTTCTCCATTGGCTTGTTATATGACTTAAGTGAATAATTTCAGCTCTGTGCCTCAGTTTTCCTATTTGTAATATGGATGTAATGCTAGTTCCTTCATTTCTGTGCTTTGTGCTGTTTACTGCCTTTGCTGTCTATGGATTCCTTCTCCGCTCTATGTTTGTCAGTGTTTCAGGAGTCTTTCCATCACCACAGATGCTATTAGAGTAGATGAGCCCTACAGGCTTAATTTTCAGAAGAACTGAAAAGTAACTCAGTTCCCAGCTGAGTACTTCCCATGGACTCAACTTTTTAGTAGAATTGTAGATTAAGGGTTGGAATGTGTGCAGTTCATATGGGAAAGCAAACCCTCCCAGTCCTTCAGGTTTTCTTTACCTCTCAAGAAAGTTCCTTTACTGTTTACACTTCATTTGCTGCTCCTTGATGATCTTTGAGGTTTCTTCCAACGCAGTTAATTCTATGATTCTATGATTCTTTCCTGGTAGTTTTTGAACCACTGTGTCTTAGCTGATTTTCCTTTGTGTATTTTGTACGATGCCTCTTCTGATTTTGGTCTTAGAACAGTATGTTACATTGACTGGTTGAGGTTTACGTTGATGGAAAAGAATGGTATTGAGCTCTTTTCCGACACCAGGCTGTTCTGTAGCAAAGGACTATTTATGAAGCACGAGAATGTTCGTGTAAGAATTGAAAGAGTACATTTGTACCAAACCCCATGGGAAGGGCTCTATTGTCAAACCAGCCCTGGCTGTGGAGGCAGATGCCCAGCTTTGCTTTTTTTGTTTATATTCCAACAAATCAAAGCTGACCTGTGTTGTTATCGGAGTCGAGCAGCAGGTGCAAAAAAATAACTCCGCTGCCAACTCAAATGAAAGGGTAAGACTAATACCCTCTGGGAGGTATTGAGAAGATAACACAGAGCCATGCCAGCAACTGAATTAACGGCTCTATTTACGGTGGGTTTTACTTAATAACCTGCTCCTAACACTGACACATAAATACTCCATTGTATTGTTTAACGCAACCACTGGAGAAATCAATGGAAACAGGATGGGCAGCTCTCGCTGTGCCAGGTGAGAAGGAGCGACGCCACGGAAGTGTTGCTCCTCTAACCACAGGCAGGAGAGATGAGGAAGCTGTTCTTTGGCTTTTGCAGAGGTGGGGAGACATTTGTTTCCCACAACTACTTGACTTACATAGAATCATAGAATCAACCGAGTTGGAAAAGACCTCCATGATCCTCAAGTCCAACCTTACCGTGGTTACTAGACCATGGCGCTAAGTGCCACATCTAGTCTCATCTTTAAAACCTCCAGGGACAGTGAATCCACCACCTTCCACCTATAGAAGGTGGATGCAGAGCAAGGAAATTTAATTCCCCCATTTTCTGCTGGCTTTTAATGAAGGCAGGGAGCATAAATGAGCCACAACATATATATAAACTACTGTCCCAGTGCCACGTGGCTTCAGGAGGCTCTGGGTTTCCTCAAAGACCTGGTTGTCAGGGACAAGTGAGCCTGCTGCTATACCCAGGGGTAGCCAGTAGAGTGGGATGCTAGGGAAGTGGTCTTACAGTCTCTTATTCTTTTCACAACAAATACAATATGAAGAAACCACATGGATATTGCTGGGGTCCAAGTAAATGTTCAGTAAAACCACACAAACATGCAAGACTGAGTAGCAGTCAAAGTAATGGTCTGACAGCAGCTTTCTGAAACAGGGTCAGTGAGCTCCACTGAACTATTTCAGTGATAGCCACTCATTTGGGTACACCTTCCTTTGCAAATAGCTGCCCACCTTGGGATACTGGGTAGTCTGGAGAGGAATGCAGGGCAAACAAGCATCCTGGATGGAACTATCACATAGGTGGGAACAACGAGTCCTAGCCTGGTACTATGGAACGCGGCAGAGGAGTTACTAGCCATGTAAACCCTCCTGTCAGCTGCACAGAATGATCCTTCCCATCGTGAACTGTGCACTGTGTCTGCTACATCTCCTCTTTGAAATGTGCTTTTGCTATCGTGTCAGCAAAAGAGCATGATCAGATTGTGGTTAGTCAGGTAGTGGGTTGTAATAGGGTATGAACCTTATTGATAGGGTTAGTCCTTGAGGAAGGTAGTTGGATTCCATCCTAGATAGTCTGTGCTGTGACCCTTATATATTTAATAAAGAAGGACAATCAGTTTGTTGATTGAATGAATCAATTAATGTCAAGTGTACTAGTCCCAAAGGGAAAATTTACACATTTTCCCACAACGCTTTCCTGGTTTGGATCTCCAACTCATGTTCCTTATTCTGGTTAGTTTTCACTCAGAAACCAACCCCAAGGAGGAACCCTGCAGTTTTCAAGCAGAGGGAAAAGAGAAAAAAAAAAACATGTAAAAAAATAAAATTTTAGTAGGCAAATTAGTGGTTGTTACTGTTGAGAACCAAACTAGTGCCATAACAAAGGAGAAATGCTGGTGCTGATAGTGGCTAAAATAAACTTCCATATGAAATACTGACTGCTGCAGCAGCATATATCTGAGTGGCTGTTATGTCAGCAGCAATTCAGCACCTAATGAGAGCCAAACATGAATACAAACACAATTATTATTGTTATTATTGTCATTACTCAGTAACAACTGAACAGTCACACGGGCTATATTAGCAGTATGGAAAACAGTTCCCTCAATATGCTGTTAGTCTTTAAAGCAATGCAAAGAGAAGTTGTCATGGAAGGCAGAGGGAAGTGGTTGGGGAATCAGAGCCAAGGGAAAAGGAGAAGGTGTTAGAACATGATGGTAATATTTTGTTAGCTGATGAGGTTCGTGCGTAATTAGAGACGTGTGGCTTGTCAAGTTACAGGGCCATCTAGAGTGCTTTTTGGCCATTTGTATATTTAGTATATTGTAAGCAAAAGAAAGGTGTTTAGCAAAAGTAGATTAGGGAGATGAGCTGGCTCCTGGTTAGAGGAAGGATGTACCAGAGAGATAGGAAGGACATGAAAGGAGGTGTAGAGTTGTTCCATGAGGTGTGGTATTAAGTGCTGAAAGAAGAATAAAGAGCAAAGGCAGTTTTTCCCATTATTGTGTTTCCAAGACTCTGTATCCCTGAGGCTAGCTTGATGAATCTATGGCAAATGACTTCTAAATATTCAGGAAAAATTGGTTGACCCAAATTATCATGAACTTGCTGAGGTGGAGCAGACAGTAATGAAAGCAGTGCCATGCACCAGTCAAAGCCAGCTCTGAACAAATAGAAAAAAGCACCTTTTTTATTGCCAGCTTTCAGAGTATCTACTTGTTCTAAACATCCTAAGATTATGCTAATGCCAATATGACCCAAACATCTATCACAAGACATAAAACTTTTTCTTGGCTCACTTTTGTCTTAGCCTTATGACTAGCAACTTCACTAATACTATATAAATCTGTGCACAGAACTTCTGCAAAAAAAGAATGAGTTTTTTGAGAGTAAAATAAATGCTGATAATAAATTTTTTGTGTTCAGAATCCAGTGGCTTGGCTAGAAGATGCACATCTAGCCTGTGATGTGACATGAGAACATGGATCCAAAACACTGGATCCTTGTGAAGTGGTAGGTTTCATTTCACTGTTTCCTTTGCTAAGGTAACACAACTATGGGCAAAATTTGCAGAACTACAAACCTTTGGTAGTTAGCACTGTCAGACACATCTATGCCTTGAGGACTCTCTGTTCACAGTTGGCTTTCTGTTTGCTTCTGATTTAGAAAAACAAACAAACAAACAAGACTCTTAAAATTCTCCCTTTTATTTTGATTTTCCTAATGACTGCCTCGAAAATTGAAGTCAGTTCATATGAAGATTATTGAGAAAAGAAGGGGTCAGAGAAAAAACAACCTATGAGATTTAGCATATCATCAAGTAATTTATTTGATTTTTTTTTGCATTCATAAAGTGAACTTTGTTCTCTCTCAAAAAGGAAACTGAACTATGGTTTTGTCTTTAAATTACAACATTAAAAGAGAGATAAGAACCAAACCCAAACCCTGGAGCGGAGGGATAGCTTAGATACAGATCTAGATCCTAACTTTTCTACCCAAGCTTCTCTTTAGTTGAAATATATATGCAAGATTTTGAGGCATCCATATGAACATGTTAAAACAACCACCACATATCTCTTACAAAAGTTGCCTTGTAGTGCATCATGAAAATAAGATCAGTAATAAAATATTCCAATCAAGCTTTATTTGATTTTGTTTATCATGATCCTATCTGTAATGTAGGTAAATGTTAAACACTCCTTTTCTATTCATCTTCCTTTTTCTGGTCTTTCAGTTTACCTTCATGTATACATTTAATATACAAGGTTCAAAGAAAACAAAAGAATAAACCAAACTCTTCCTTTCCAAAAGCCCACAACAGTAAATGATCAAGGTCTCAATGTAGTCTCTGAAAGCTCACCAAGAGTCAGTTTTGCACATGCAAAGGTGGGTTTATGCATATGAACCACAGCTATATACACCAAAAATAAAGCAGCAAAGGAACGTTCACTTCAGAGAGGTGTAGGAAAGGAAAAGATTGGCCCCAAAACCCCAAGATGGAATCCTGAATACAAAGAATTTTGGAGATCATTTAGAAAAATTTGTTATAAAAATGATTCCTTGAACTTCACGTTCGCAACGTGATTCAGTAAACACTTTTTGTTATTGTGGCCCAAAGGTACATAGGGTGAACTAAAAATGAAATGCATCAAACACTCAGCATGTTTGACAACAAATATTGAGTGTGATCAGAGTGTTTCTGCGTATGAATTTTCTTCAAAGCTTTCTAAGAGTTTCGCTATTCTGTTAGGGGTGAGTCTTGAGGTTATAATCAAACAGGTCAAACTGTATAGTCTGTCACCTGAATGGTACCTTACAGGTACCTTGCAGGTCTGAAGTTGAGCATTTTTGTTGTGAAGGGGATCCCTAAGAGTAATCAGCCTGCAGATGAGTTGCTTCTTTTGAGGCTTCTCTCTGCTTTATAGGCACTAAAGCAAAGGAATGGAAACAAGGAAGTGGGTCATTGGCTACATGTGGATCTACATGGGCAGAAGAAATGCTAACACGCTGCAGAAAAGGTCACATCTGAAAGTGAGCCGTGGCGAGGATGATATCTTATCTGGGAGATTGGCACAGACACCCAGCGTGAACCTGAGACCTTTGCAAATTAAGCAGATAAAGATCACAGGGCAATCTTTGGGTCAGCCATAACTGTATGTATGGGCACACTGACTTGCTCTAAGACCCCAGAGCTCTGGCAGTAATACTCATTAAATGAAAGGGTGAAAAAACCCCAAATGAAACAAAACAGAAGACCCAAAGCTCACAGTAACATGCAAATAGGCTTTCAACATTCATATATTCAGTTTATGCCTGCCCTTACCACCACTGGAAATGTAAAATAGATGGTTGGAATGCAAAGCAGCTAATTGATCCTATACATTACAAGTACAATGCATTTATGTTTCCGAAGTAGCCGTATGTGTACAAGTCCACGTGCTTTGTTGTACATGTCCTTTGTTTCCAATGTCTTGAAAACTCTGCCTACTTATCTGTCTTTTGATTTTTCAAGAAAAGGATTAAAAATCCAGATTTTGTTACTCTGCAGTTGCAATTATCACTTGGTATTATTTATTTTAGATTACTGTTTCAGTCTTTGACTGTAATCCAAGATGCAGTAATGATCTAAAATATTTAACATACTCTGTAGATACTTGTTCCATAAACTCCAAGCCTTGAAAAGCAGGGATTGTGTCTTCACTGTGTACATAACACACTTCAAAGAAAATAGACCCAGGTGAAATCTACATTTGAAGTTCAGCCATGATGGTAAAAGGGGAAAAATGGGGAAGAATCCCATAGGTAAATACGCCAAAAAAGATCCACCCTTTTGGACACGCCAGGAGGACCTGCACTGAGCTTGTCTCAGCTAGAAGTCACTCTTAGACTTGGCATAGCTTACAGGTGGAGTCGTGGCTTAGTAGTTTCAGTCAGTTTTGCCTTAGACATCGTTTTTTGTGTCTTGCATGGAGTGCATGGCCTTACAAATGACAGGACTGCAGGTCCCCTTCCCCTGTGGGCTCTCCCCCTCCTTAGTTCAGTTCAGAGTTGTGACATAAGCAGCAATAGAAATTGATGCCAGAACAATCACTCTGGTTGTACTACTCAAGGATTCACTCGCTCTGTACTTCTTATTTGCCTTGTCATGCTGCGTTCAAAACTTTCCTGTCATTTAATATGAGCTGTTCTTGAAAGATTCTGGTTCAAAGAAAGGAGAAACTCATTATATGGATGTTAATTCTCATTGGGTTGAATGTGGAAATGGGGATCAGAGTAATTTATTTTCAGAGCACACCTGTAGTGCAATAAAATAATTTGCATAGGGTGCATTATGCAGTGTTCAAGGTTCAAGGATTTGTAAATATGTTTTTCTGCAATGCTGGATTTGCTCCATGGGCAGGACATGGCTTCTTGCTCTTTCCATTACCACTGTTTACTCAGAGTGGTCAGGTGGTCAAGGAAGACAAGAGGAGTAGAGAAATTGTCCTCCTGTTACTGCCAAGTTACTGGGTTGGCCAAAGCTCCTTCAGACTCCAGTGAGAGCTTTCACTTCACAGTTTGGTCTTTGAATACCACCTGATATATTGAATGTAGATGAAAGATTTTTTTTTTTAATGCATTCATCCCTTCTCATAGGACCCTCTCCGTAGAAGGAATTTTGCTGAACACCAGTGCACAGTTATATTTAACTGTGCTGATCGAGTAAAGTGTTATTTGCTTCCTCTCATATCTGTGCAATATTCCTAGTAGTGCTATAAGACTCTACTCCAGAAACAGCACCTCTTCAGTGGACCAGAATGGAAATGTGTGTACAGACACTGGCACAGGTTGCCCAGGGATGTGGTAGCTGCCCCGACCCTGGTGGTGTTCAAGGCCAGGCTGGATGAGCCTTGAGCAACCTGATCTAGTGATTCTTAGGAACCCTTAAATTCTATGATTCTATGATACTGAAGTGCACAAACACAGAGGCATATATGTCTATGGATGTGTATAAAAATACATGAGTATATATACACACATGATATTTCATATTTATAATGTACCATGTCTCAGTAGAGAGGCAGATCTCAAGATCTCAATATTAATTTCCAAAATCTCGGTTCCGCTAAAATCCCTTTTTGCCGTGGTTTCCTGAGGAAATGAGGCTCGTGTGGTTATTCAGCCTGTGTTGCCTTTTGCATTTGGCCTGTAACAGTCCTTGAGTTTCATCACCAGTTTTAATTAAATTCGATATGGGGGTAGAAGTCTCAGAGATATGAAGTTTTTATGGGATTAATGGAAACTGGCTGCCAAGTACAGAAGGAAAAATCCATTAATACTCGATCTGAAAGAAAGAGTGACTCTTGAGCTCACTCCTTTGAGACAATGAGATATTATGAATGCCCCAACCGTGGGAAAAACTTCAATCAGTACTCACATCTTACTAGACACTAGAGAACCCAACCACAAGATACACATTCATAGGAAACCAGGCTTCATTAGTTCCACCACTCACTTTGATACGCAGAATATAATTAAAAGAAAACTGAACATATTAGGTGTCCTTCCCCTTGAGGTTTCACACCCTTTAACAGGTTTGTGTGTACACCAGAGAGATTTGAGGATTTGGCCTTAAACTAGTGAAGAACACGGTGCTCCCAATATCCTGATTCAGAATCTTTCCAAGTATGGGATGAGACACTGCTATAAGCATAAATCTGCTGTGAACGTTTAGCAAAGAAAGGCACATACAGGATGACATGGAGAAAATCAGAGTTTAGTTTTCACACAGATAATATTCTTGAGCATAATGCCGCATGCTTCCGAGAAAAGGTGTGGAAATTACGTTAGTAGGACTTTATACTCCCGAGCAAAGTGCTAGAATGATTTCCAAATACAGAACACCCTTTCATTAAGATAAAGGAAGTGACTTGACAGTTTTTAAGACATCAAAAAACCCATCCCTGGAGTAATACACAGAACTTTGGCAAAGTTTGGGTTAAAGCAAAATCCAGTGCTGTTTATGTGATTAATATCATATTGCAAATTTTCCCTCTCATGCACAAATTATCCCACAGAGGATCCTGGAAATTAATTAAGTTATTCTGATTGAGATAACTTATATAGCTTTCCGAAATGGGATGTACCGACTGATTAAATTATAGAGCAAGTTCCATGCACATGATCTGAAAATACTATTAATGTTGTTTAGGGATACCGTGAAGAGCAACTGTGACAGGGGGAGAATATTTGAAAGGAAAAGAACTGAAATCCAAACCTAAGGAAAAGGCTGCCAGAATTCAGCTTTTCAGATCTCTAACATTCATTGCTTTTGGTTACTGCTGGGGTGGAAGAACTATGCAAGACACATCATTTGGTTTATTTAACTATCCACAGCTTCAGTTGCTGAAACAAAGTGTCATAGGATTTTTTGGTTTGGAAATTCACTTGATTAGCTATGAAGAAGGGAAAAACAAAAGTTTACCTGTACTAAATTTTCAGGGCAATATTATGCAGGAGCTTGAACACAGAAGCAATTTCAGTTCATATGTACACATATTCCCAGACACATTTCTGTTTGCAAAAGTATCAGTTATGAAAACTCTGTAGAATTCCAGAAGCTGCAGAAGTTGCAGAATACGCAAACCCACATATCACAGTGCTTGAAATTCTGAGTTGGCTTCTGTAAATGTGACTTCAGACCCATAGATTTAACTTGGATATCAAATGCATATTATATTTTCTTTTTAAATAAGTGAATTTACCAAACTAAGTTCCTAAGTGTGTTTTGCTAATCCTCAAATTTTATAGTTTTCCCAGAATAGAATCATAGAATCAACCGGGTTGGAAAAGACCTCCAAGATCATCAAGTCCAACCCTACGTGGTTACTAGAAAACCTCCAGGGATGGTGAATCCACCACCTCCCTGGGCAGCACATTCCAATGTCTGATCACTCTCTCCATAAAAAATCTCTTCCTAATATCCAACCTAACCCTCCCCTGGCAGAGCTTGAGTCTGTGCCCTCTTGTCCTGCTGCTGGTTGCCTGGGAGAAGAGACCAACCCCCACCTGACTCCAACCTCCTGTCAGGGAGTTGCAGAGGGTGAGAAGGTCTCCCCTGAGCCTCCTCTTCTCCAGGCTGAACACCCCCAGCTCCCTCAGCCTCTCCTCATATTCTACCTCACCCCTATTTGGTACTGTAATAAGGTATTTTTCATTAGTACTTCATTCAATCATACCTAGTTTTCTTTAATGTTTACAACTGAAGTTAAAGAAATAACTTGATACATCAGCAACCTGTACAGCCCCAGAAATGTGTGTATTGACTGTCAAACATTCATTACTGCTTATAAGTTCTCACACATCAAGTATATAACTCATACACGTTATATGCTGAACATCTTTATAATCAGTATAATAAATTCAAATGTTTCCTTACACCTTCTTCCTCACAATACTAAGTCACTTGGCCTTTACAGGGAGCTAAAAAAATGTTTTCTTCTCTAACTTGCATAAAGGAACTGACTGATAAAATAGACATCTTTTATTTGGCCAGAGTGGGACTATAGATCTCTCTCTCAATTGTTAATATTTTATAACTCCACATACCTACTGTGTGAAATTAAATTCTCCATTGCTGTGGTCACTGAGTCTCAGCTTGGCTAGAATTAAAAGTGAAAAGCAACTCTTAAAACATCCATTGCTTGATTTTGCTATTCTGTTTAGCTAAAAATCCGAGGGCCCTAAACTAGTTTCTGCTCTAAAGCACTATTCCTTGTGATAAACCTTTTAACTTTGGCTTTTTAAACAATTGTCAGTAACCTCTCTCTAAATATATAGGGGGTAGAGGGGTGGGAGGGAAGAAAAAGAGACTCATAACATTTGAAAGTTAAAAGCTTTATTTTAAATGACAGAGGAAAATATCGACCTACGTAATTTTCAGGCTTTTCCTTCAAAAACAAGGCTGTGTTTCTCTTGACTCCTTTTCTTTGACCAAAACAGTTGCTGGCATGAACTTGTATGGGGTCAGGCTTGAAGCTTTTTTAATTGGCCTCAGTGGATAAACAGCCAAGTGACTTTAACCTTCACAAGTCTATTTTGTATTTCATAATCTTTTTTAATTCCAAGGTGAAGTCTAGTTGCATGCACATGCCACTCTGATGTCTAATGTCTTGTTTTCGCAGACTTCACGACGTTTGATTCAGAACATTGCTGAACCATGTTTTTGGGGTTGTTTTATCTGTGTATTTATGTAAGAATAACAATTTGAAACCTTTATAACGCTTAACAAATTGCTTTTTGAATCTCTTGAGGAATGTCCATGGTTAGAATGTACCTTTTTAAACTTTGCTACTTCAAAAGCCTGAAAGATAAGGTGAAATATCGTGAGTACCTGTAATTGGGGAATTTTGTGTATTTTCACTGGAAAGATTCAGTATGTGGCAAACGTGACATTTTTTTAAAATATCATCCACTCAGGGTTTATTTTAAGTGTAAAAAAGTAAAGGACAATTTTACTCGTGGTGCTAATGCTAAGATACATGGAAAGAAAAGAGGAAATTCTCTTTTGGGGTTGATGTCACTCCAAAAGATTGATTCTGCCACAATAATGGTTGTGTCATCTGCATGATCTTTGACCATCTGATTTTTTTCTGGTGGTTTGAAAAGTATTATCTGTTCTTGTTACCAAGAAGTGTTGTAGACACTGCTGACACAGATCAGGTAAGAAACTGGGTCAGCTGACAAGATATTCCCAGTAACATTACCTTCCTGTAACCTTCTTCCTGAAGGAAGAAAATCCTTCTTTGTGAAGGATTTTCTGAGCATGGCTTGTTGTGAACTGTATAGTTTCATTTGCAGTTATTGAAAAGTCATTTCTCACTCCTAAAAATGCCCAAAACTTAGACAAGAAAAAAAGAAAATCATGTTTAAATCACATTTCTCTTTGAAATAAGAAAAATAAAAGGTGTTTCTGTATACCAAACTCTTTGGGATTACATTTCTTGGCTGTTTCCATGTATTACTCTGTCAGGAGTCTTTTCATTCGGCTTTTTTTCTGATTACAGATTATTCATTTATGGATGGGCAGCTGTAGAAACTTGCTTCTTGAATATGCAAATTAATCATGGTAATGTTTATCATAAGGAGATTTTGTGGCAGTGGAAAAGGGGTTGTGTCAACATGTTCTTGATTTCAGTTGTATCTGCTTCTACAAACGGAATTGGCCTCCTTACTTTACCTTCAGTGGATTTTTAAAGATTTTTTTTTCTTTTGCCGTTTCTCTCTCGGACGTTTACGTCCTAGACACCACTCACTAAGCAAGCTGTTCGATTCACTTGCAGAACATGATTTTGGAAGGAGCTGGCAGAATGAGTATCAATTCCAGCAGCAATCTACTCCACCAGCAGCCTTCCTGGACAGATGGATATTCCACATGCAATGGTAGGAGGAATTCTCTGACCCACATTCTTTTCCAGGAGGCAGGGGAAAGGGGTTGCTACACCTTTAAGCATGCATAAGTAGTATTTTTCAGTAGTACTAATTTACTGGAGTTTTACTTCTGGTAAGAAAAAATTCTATTTGTTACTACTTTATCTGTAAAAAGCTGAACTTGCAAAAGTCACCAGATAATGGTTTATTTCCTTATTGGCTCTTTTTCTCAACATCTAATGGTGTTGAAAGAGCCAAAAATTCTCTCTTCTTAGCCCAGAATTCTTTCTCTCTTAGCTTTACCCCTCATGCCTCCTCTGAACCAACATTACTCTTCAATGCTAATCACCCCTCTGGCTTTCCTAGGGATTAGTCCTTTTGCTCCTTTACTGTATTTGCTTTTTCAGCTCTAATTACTAGATGGCTTTCTAATTAGACTGGCATTAGAGCACTAAATACCTTGTGACTTGAGATTTTTTCCCCCCTTTTTTTCCTTTCTGTTTTGTGATTATATGTCTATGTATATATAAATAAATTCGTATATATTCTCTCACTATAAAAATATGTCTATAAACCTATATCTCTCTCTATAGTGCTTGATATCATTTGAAAATTCTTTTCATTATTCAGTGCAAAGGTAAACAAAATCTAAGCAGACAAGCACATACTTCAGTTCTCCTTCTCATCCAAAAAAATTCTACAACAAAACTTACAAGGAAAGTTCCCACTCGATGAAACTCTTACCCTTTTCTTTGTGCAGTTTCTAAATACACAGGAATACATAAGCATGTGCTTAATAAATGTGCTGACCTGTCTGCAGCAGATTCATACAGAAAAAAAGTCCTGAGTGAGTTTCACTTTGCACAGGATTTCACAAAGGGAAACTGTGGCAATCTATTTTCAAATTTCCAGTGTGAAAATCCTCAGGATTCAGTTATGTTTTAGAGAGACAGGGAGCTGAAAGCTCAGACCAGCCTGTGCAAGAGTTCACCACTTCACTATACTTTTACCTAGCTGCTTTTTCCTCTCACTAAAATATCTTCATTGATGTTAATATTCTAGTTGTCTCTGAAATTACTTTACCCTTCTGAAGTGACAGGGATACATATGAACCTCCTTTTCAAGGGCTACTTGAAGGTTCCATCAAACCTTTCGTGACATACCACACTCTTAATCACTTCCACAGTCATTCCCCAAAGGGGAGGATGAGAAACACTCCTGCAAAGTCTCTAAATTACTGGCACAGGCATTGTTGGCTAATACTGATAGAGAAACTTAAGGGCTTATTTTGGTGCTTACCTGGAAACCAATGTTTTCATCATGTATTTCAACCCATGTGTATCAATCGAAGAGACCTGAGGGCTAGTGGCACCTGAGGGAAGGTGATTTCCTAAAATGTGCCAACTCTGTTTCTTGTGGCCCTCTAGCATATCCACAGTTGTCAGTACTTCTCCCAGCTGTGTGGTTAATCCTTTCCTAGGGGAGACTGAGGACAGGCTGGTGCCATATCCTGGAGTGGTGCTGCTACAGAGCTAGGCCATGGCAGCCTTTCCTCTTTCTGTAGTATCTCATTCCCTCAGCCTTACACCCTTCATGCTCTTGTGAGCATTTTATCACACTGCTCACTCTGCTTGGCATACTCCATTGTCCTCCTTTCCCAAGGAATAAATTGCACTGAACTCTGTGAGGACACACCAAAGCAGTCCTGCCTTTGCTCTTATCTTACAGACTTATCCTATCCCACGTACAATTTCTTTCATTTATGTAAATTATTGTCATGCAATGACATATAACAGATTAAAAGATTGCCAAGAGAAGATTCAGACACTTAAACAAGAAAATTAGGCAGATTTCCTAACTAAAAATGAATTTTACAGCTACATTCAGAAATCATCTTGTCTGACTATGCAGTAATATGCAGTCATCACAATTCCAGCTCTGTCCTGAAGCTCTGGGCTATCCAGATAGGCTTTTGCTGTGGAGCAGTATGAGAATCCCTTAGCTGTTAACCTTCTTTGATTAAATCCCACAATTCATATTCAATCCCTACTAAGTTTCAAATAAAGTCCCCACGTCACACTCTGAGAATTTTGTAAGGTTTTCTCATCATTTTCTGATGCACTAAAATTATCTTCTCCCACATCCCTTTTCAACAGTACTTCTGCAAAGTATCTTCCATCCAAGAATTTTGGTGTATTTAGCCAACAGTAATAAATTAATTCTTACAAACTCAATCAGCCAAGAGATGTGTAATGTAATAATTCCCAGCTTTTAACTGGAAAACTTAGGCCAAACCCCCCACAATATCTTCTCCAGCAATAGCTACTGAACCAGTGTTTAAAACTGAGAAGAGTGTCTAGATCTGTGGACTTCCAAGGCATGCAATTTGGCTATAAATCTTTATTGTTGGTGACATAATCCTGTGGTGCTAACAGAGACAGTAAATACTTCTTTTCTTTTCCAGTATCCAGTAGCTTCTATGGTACACAGTGGCATGAAATACACCCACAGTACTGGACTAAGTTTCAAGTCTGGGAGTGGCTGCAGCATCTCCTTGATACCAACCAACTGGATGCCAACTGCATACCTTTCCAGGAGTTCGATATCAATGGGGAACATCTGTGTAGTATGAGCCTGCAGGAATTCACTCAGGCAGCTGGAACAGCAGGGCAACTGCTTTACAGCAACCTTCAGCACCTAAAATGGAATGGTAAATAGATATTAGACAGAGACTAATACAGTGGTCTGAATTCTGGGATCATCACAAGTCACTTACATTCCCCAGAAACCTACCAGGCAGATCATATTTGATATGTTTGCTATTCTGCTTATAGCTCATTCACTGTGTCACTAAATTTCTTAGATATGACTTAAGGCAGAATTCTGAAGGAGCAAGAGGAAAGGGTATGTCTCCCACCTCAAAATTTGCCCTCTGGCTCAAGGTGTAGAAGTTGCTGCTTCGAGCTAATACCTTTGATTCTTCTGTGCTCATTGTCATATGTCCTACCTGCCATATGCTTTCTTCCAGGCCAGTGTGGAAGTGACATGTACCAATCTCATAATGTCATTGTGAAGACAGAGCAAACAGGTGTGTAATGGTTGGGTACCTTGTCTTTTGATGGTGACCAAAAGGGGAAACTGTTCATGCCAAGAGAGAGAGATCAAAGTGGCATTAAATAAAATGAAAAGTGTGTCATGAAGAATTAAAGAAGTAGCACAAATATCCAACCTTGGCAGTGTTCAGAGCCAGGTCGGACGAGGCCTTGAGCAACCTGGTCTATTGGGGAGATGTCCCTGCCCAGGGGGTTGGGGCTGGATGATCTGTAAGGTCCATTCCGACCCCTAAAATTCTATGATTTTATGACTCTATGATCAGTCAGTGCCTAGTTCTGAAGTTTTGGGTAATATCACATGTACGTGGCCACTTTTGCTCAAAGATGTCTGCAGTATCCACAGTCTACAGAGCTGGAATAGTTTGCAGTGCTCAATGAATGCAGCTTTGTCAAGGACTTCATTCTATGCTTCCTTCAGCACATTTCAAAACAACTGTTTTAACAATATGTTCAGTCTAAAAAGAGAGAAAAAAAAGAAAGAAAAAAATTTTATTGTGAAGTGCTGTCAATGTTTGAAACAAGAGGAAATTTCCCAACAAAACAACTTGGAGACGAAACAAAATATTTCATTTTAATTTCTTCACATGTGCCAGGCAATATTTTGACTTGATCAGGTCTGCATTTTTCCTGTTGCAGTCTTTTTTTTTTTTAGTGTGTTCATAGCTAGATCCCTTTCCTCCCTGGATTTTGTTTCACTGAGAAAAGAACTTCTGCTAGGTTCAGCCCTGTTCTTCAGGCATGATTTTCCTGGTTCCTTTGCCAGAGCACCCCTGTCCATAGCTAAACACTCTTGATGCCCCTAGTCCCAGACTCTTTGTATGCAGGTGTGTTCATGAGCCATGTTTTATTGAACACAGATTTGTTGCATGTGGCATCTCCAACAAACACTGTGAGCCTGTTTTTGGGTGGTTCTAGACGTGCAGAATCAGGAGTGGTGTGGATGGGCTCTGGTGATGCTCACCACAGGCAGTGGGAGTGGGTTTAATTTCTGCATGAGGAGGAGCTGGAAGTGTGGATTGGGAATGCTGGGAAAGATATTCCTTTTGAGCCAGCAGGGACAGGGCTGGTGGTTTTGGGGGGAAGCCTGCCTCATTCTAGTGAACCATCCCAGCTGCAAAGACATGGGTGCTGAAAAAGGCCAAAGCAGGAAGGCAAACTGTCTCCCCATGTTCTGGCTGGGTAAGGCCTGTCTTCAGAGGCAACATTAGGCAGATCAGGTGTCCAAGCAAGCAAAGGGTGTGTGCTATTGTAGGAACACAAGCTCTGGGTGCCCAAACATGCAGCTATTACTTAGCATGCCTGCTAAATTCCTATGTCATAAGTGGTAACTCAGCCAAACATAATGATTTAGCTATAACTCACTTTTGGGGTTTGGATTTCATTTATATGAACATGAAAAACAATAGCTATAACCTATGTTTGAACCTTATATCTCGTTCTTTCTGACCTGGTTTCAAAGGAAAAAGAGATTTTTAAGGCTTCTGACCTCAAAATTGCACTGTAAAGAGTCTAATTTCCAGATCAGCATATAGATCATGAAGACAATACTTCTGTACTGCTTATATTGATCCAGAATGTCACTACTTATCCCTCTTTAATCATGAAGGTGTTTTTTAGGTTAAGGATGGGGACTTGATGTGCCTGGAATAAAATGTCCCTTCATCTAGGACTAGGCTTTGATGTTTCTCACTATGTGCTTAAACATGAAGCTCTGTTTCAGAGAAGACTTTCGAGTTCTACCATTGTAAAAATAAATGCTCATCATAAACATCCTTCTGTTTTACTAGATATTTGAGAACACTTTCATCTCTATGGCACCAACACACTGTCATAATCATCAGGGGCTGAGAATTCAGGACTGGATTGGGTAGAATTAGAGATGATTTGGCATAGGAAACCACCTTCAAGGCCAGGCATAAATGATGTATTAGCCAGGAGAAGGAAACACATACTACATTATGTCTAAAAGTCAGTGCTGTGTGTAAATGCATTTGCCTGAATATACAAAAACCTATCCATAATTTGAGTGACAGGAATTTCTGTACATTGCCACTTCACTTCTTAGTTCCCTTGACAGCACTTTATTTTTCTGCACATTTCTAATTCCCTCAGTGCTCAATATTTACCTCTGCACGAAAAAATGTTCTTTTAGTGATCTGATTTTCCTTTTGGTCCTTTACTTTCAGACCCATCGTTAATGGTGTCCTGGAAAGAAGAGAATTACCTGTATGACAGTGGCTATGGTAGTACAGTAGGTAACTACCATCACAATACTTGATGCATTTCTGAGATGGTTTTATTGTTGTCTGAGGCTATTAGTTTAAATGTCTTCTTTTTAATTCCCAGAGTTATTGGACAGTAAAACATTCTGTCGTGCCCAGATTTCCATGATGACACCTAGTTACCAATCTTCTGGTAAGGAACTTGTAATTATACTTTTAATTGTTTGTCACTTGTCCCAAAGCTACCGTCATGTAATAGTCTCTGTGGTCTTCTATTGTAGGATTAAATCTGAGCCTCCAGTAATTTTAAACCAAGCAATGCTGATTCTGACAGATTTTTTTTAGCTGTCATTATTACAATAACTTTCTTTAAAGAAGTGCTTCTGTCTACTCTCTGTCAAGAGAAAGATGACCAAATAATCTGCAATCTCCACATATCTTTTAAAGCGACTGAGTCAAAGGGATAGATGTTAGAGAGACGAGACATTCCAGCTACACCACGCTTCTCTGTATGGGCAAACCAGTGCCATATTCCTCCCCAGAAGTGGCTGTTTCCCTAGTGAGCCAGTGATTCATGCTGAGTAGGTTGCTAGGTTTGGGGCCAGGCTTTGGGTTGGCCCAGGGAAGCTGTAGGACAGGCACCAAGCCCTCTGCCCAACTGCTCCAGCACGAGGACTTCCTACTGGAGCTGTCTCAGCTGACATCAGGGTGGTCACTGCACACTGCTTCACTTCCTTCAGGGAAAGTTACAACCTGCCTGCTAAAGAGCAGGAGACAGAGCAAACCTGTTTTCTGTAGTGCCCAGGGAAAGTGCAGTCTGGTCACACACGTCAGGGTGCTCTGTGTGCCCTGAGCTGGGGCAGAGGTGAAACAGTAAGGCAGTGGGAAAAGAGCAGAGCAGAGATGGCAGGGGACAGGGAAAGGCAGGTCCTTCTTCAGAGGCTGAGGGAAAAAGCAGTGGAAGACCTGGAGGGGTAAGAAAGGAAAGGACACTGCTGTAGGTGCAGCCTAGCAGGTGCTATCTCTGCACTGGGGACAGCCCTGTGCTCTGTCTGTGGTGGCAGTCACAGCCTCTGTGCCTACCCATTCAGTGCTTCTCCCAGCCTGGCTGGGCTTGCCAAGTGACACACAGCTCAAACAAATGCACTCAGCTATAAATGAAAAAAAAAAAAACAACCAAAGAAGAGAGCGAAAACCTGACCAGAAGAAGAAATAAAAAACCCCGACCAAACACTCTGTTTGCTTTCTCTGCCACCTCCACCCACTCTCACAAGATGTCTACCAGGATTTCAGAGCTCTCTGACAGGACTCAGGACTTGTCCAGATCCTGGCACGGTGTGTTCATCTGCTGACTGCTTAAGCCTAGAGCTAGGGTGGCACACCAAGGGCACAGCCTCCTGTAAAAACTAAATTTGTATATCCCGTAAAAAAATGGCTCATTCCTGAATCATATGCAAATAATGTGTAACCTTTTGTCAAAAGTTTTGCAAGACAGCTTTGTTGAAACTGCATCATAACTCTTTTCATCTGTCAGGCCTCAGCCTCCTAACATGGCATGTTTGAAACCAGTCTCCACCTAGGAGCTGTGGCAGAGCAGGAGGATATTTACACAGCTGAAATCCAGAATAAATCGCTGGGTAGGCAGAAGGCAACTGAACTTCCAAGAAGAAATCTCCAGCTAAGTGGAGCATAACAAACATTTGCAAGCAAATTGTGGGATTTTTAAATGAGAAAGATTTATATGAGGGCAAATAAAGGACTGGGTCCTGCTCTCCTTACCTGGAGTTCCCACAGGCTTTTAATAACATCAGGGGAATCATAATCTGAGGAAAGGCAGTGAAATAAGCCTCATTTTACTTCCCCCACACCACCCCTTGAGTAAGGTTCAGGCTAATTCCTGCTCTTTGAGAGAGGGAAGGCAAAATGACTCAGAGCACGTTTGCTGCTTGAGGGTCAAGGACAGTAATTTATCAGGCTCAGAACAGTGGAGGTTAGGCTCATCCCCACGGACTTGTTCAGTTTATGTTTCCAGTTATGTATGAATAAAGCAAGTGTGTGAATAACTTTGCATCTACCTTTTCACATGCAGTTATTGCAGTAGCTTGTGCAAATCTGACAAGTTTCTATGCAAATAAATATTTCCTGTGAGTCATTTTCCCATGCAAATGTCTGGTTTCCATGAAAAGTATGATAATTGTGCATTCATAGAAGCTGGGAAAACATGCGTGGGACCTTCAGCTTTGCTTTATGGGATTCAGGGACAAATATGCTGAAAAGCAAACACAGAAGGGGCTCCCTCTGAGGACTATCCCACAGATTTTGGGAGACTTGGAGCAATCAGATGAAAGCTATTAATTAAGAGTGAGAGCAGAGCCAGGCTGCAGCGGTTTGAGGGCGGGAGGGTTGAACGTGCAGACTGCGAGGTAGTTTACAGTCATGAACAGGCAGAACTATTCTTTCTTTTTTTTTTCATTTCTGAAGAAACACTTGTGCCAGAAACCTTATTCCTCCTCTGGCTGACTGCAGGTGATAAAGTACCATCGATGAGAAATGGCTTGTTTCTATGGCTCTGAGCCACAGGAAAATATATGCACGTCCAGCTGCCAAAAACTCCTACTAGTGCAGCCCCTTTCCCCCCTCCCTGCCCCCCCAAACAACAATGCTCTGCCAGTTCATTATGTTTTAGCCAGGTAGGTGTTCTGTGCTTTGGTACCAGCACATACATTTCACATTAGATCATCTCTTTAGAAACAAATAAGCCCCCAAAGATACGTGCTTCTGCAAAGACTAAGACATAATGGGACAATTCAGGATTCCTTTTATAGATGTGATCATCTTATTTTTCTCTCTCTCACACATAACATGAGGTGAGGTATTTGTTAATCAAATCTAGGTTTCAAAAGCCAAATGTTTACCTCTGCATTCATTCTTTATTCATCAATGGTCTCTTTGAGAAGTGTGCTGATTAACATATGGTACAGAAAACAAAACTCTCCCTCCTCACTTAGATTACCTTCCGAAAAGTGATTATCTTTAAAAGAGATATTTGTTCTTTTTTGTGGTTTTTATTTCTTTCAACCTGCTAGTCAATGGAAAGCCTTTAATCAAATTTACAAATAGGCTTCATTTTCCTTCTCTGCAGACTCTTCAGACGCAAAAAAATCGCAAGATCATACCCCAAAGTCCCACACTAAGAAGCACAGTAAGTCAACATCCATGTTTATAATGGTTGGTTAGTTGATTGAAGGAAAAACACATGAAAAGCAAATCATCTTCGGGAGGGAAGAGGAAACATTTTGAAAGCAAAACTGGTTAGATCGCTATTGTGATTGAATCCTCCAAGGATCTGACTGTCTAGCACTGTTTGTTTACATTATTTGTGACTCAATTTTGTTAAACTTTTCAAATTGCTTGTATCAGTGAGGGCTTATGGGGAAGCAAGTAGAAAATCAGCTGTCTTTGCCCTATGTTGAGCTGGGCTGGTAGACTGGAGTGAAGGAATGATGAGGAAGACCCAGGATTACATCAGGAAGGTCTTTGCGTGGGCACAGTCATGCTCGTGCCTGTGCCTGCCTGGTGCAGCATACACCACAGACCCTGCTCAGCATCTCCCTGCACAACTTCTCACACATGGCAGCACAAGCAAGCACCAGTCCCTCAATCTTGCCACCTTCTTCTCTTCTGATATGACAGTCTTTCCACTCCCCTCAACTGCTTTTTTTTCTGCTAGATTTTATTCAATCTGACTTGGAAGACAGGTTGCCATAATTGTGATTTCTGTACATAGTTCCATTAATATACTTTATTGAGGATTTTATGCTGAAAATAGCTTGTGTATGTCTTTTGTGTCACGTGTAATTCCCTGTTTATAATAGAAAAGCTTAATATTGGTCCTTCACTTCATTCTGTACTGTTCAATTTCATCCTGTTTGTATATGACTTCCAGATTACATCTCTTCCTGACTCCTCTTGTTACTCTGTTCTGTCACTTTTGCCCATACAGAACTCCTGAACTTTATATCTTTACACAGAAATATCATTTCTTATTGTGTGTATAACAAGGTTGTTAATGAAAGGATTAGATGGGAGTGGTCTGAAGACAGATCTGTGAGGAACTGAGGTCTCTTGGCTTGTTCAGCTTAGAGAAGAGAAGGCTGAGGGGTGTTTTCCTCACAGTCTGCAGCTTCCTCAAGAAGGGCATCAGAGGGGGAGATGCTGATCTCTCTCTGGTGACCAGTGGTAGGACATGAGGAAATGGAATGAAGCTGTGTCAAGGGAAGTTCAGACTGGACAATAGAGAAAGGTTCTTCATCCAGAGGGTGGTCAATCACTGGAACAGGCTCCCCAGGGAAATGGTCACTGCACCAAGTCTGACAGAGTTCAAGGAGTGTCTTAGTCATATGATTTAGTTTTAGGAAGTCCTGTGAGGATCAGGGAGTAGGACTCGATGATCCTTAAAGGTCCTTTCCAACTCAAGATATTCTATGGTTTTAAGAATTTAATCACAGCCTTGACATACAGAACAGGTCACATTGTCAGGCTGGGCTAATCACCTACATCTCCAGTTTCTTCAGTACTGCTCTGTATCATGACCATTAAGTACATCACTCATGCCCAGATAAGCCTAGTCCACCACATTTCACTGGTTCTAGAAAAAAAAAAAAAAAGATAATAGCAAAGGTAAATATTGGATTAGTTGTCTGAAATCTCATTCTACTCATATTGCACTGTATACCATTTTCAGGTTACCTTCACATCTTTGACTAGCTTGTTTCCTTCTTAATTTGGTCTAATTGCATGCTTTTGAAGTCAGACCAAAGGACTGCTGTCTTTCTGGCTCACCTTGTCACTGTGTTTGTTATTCTTCTTTTGCAAACTGCTTCATTTGACTTGTAGGATTTAATTTATTTGTTTTCTTTTTGACCTGGGCTTTCTGGTGCCATCTCTGTAGTAACTGTGGGATGTGTTTGTGCTTTAGCTGGGAGGCCTGTTGAATTTAGAGATCTGTTTTTGCCTTTTCTTTATCGTGCTCAAACTTTTGAACACCCTTTTCACATGCAATTTTGGCAGGCCAGTTTTGTCACTGTCCCTCTCTCTACTGGACACCTTCTTACTTACTCATTCATGCAGAATGGCATTTCACCTCCTGTGCCTTCTGTCTGGCTTTTAAATGCATGGAAGTTCAGTGCCTACTTCACAGTAACTTGGCTGTTTCACGTACTACACAATAATATCAGGTTACATGCTGTGCTGGAGAAGAGTGTCAGGAAAAATGGGCAAATAGGATGAGGGGAAGGCTTAAACATGTTCTCTTCAGGGCACAAGCAGTGCCAAAGGCAGAAGGAAGTGTTGGGTCGTTTGGATGTTGCTACCCCTGGTTGCTGGAGCTCCTACCTGTCTGCCACAGGGCTCAGACTGCCTAAGGCCAACACAGAGTAAAGCCTGTCAGTGTTTTTTACCTATATATCTCTGAGGTTGGGGGTCCAGCATGCCAGAAAATATGGTCTGTCTCTACGGAGCATTCAACCTCTGTAGATGACATTAAAGTGGCAAGCACAGCCCAGAGAGCTCTTGAGACACTCCTTCCTGCCCCCTTTTCCCTTTCAGACCCTCGAGGAACTCATCTTTGGGAATTTATTCGAGATATTCTTCTCAATCCTGAGAAAAACCCAGGATTAATCAAGTGGGAAGACCGGTCAGAAGGTGTCTTCAGATTTTTAAAATCTGAAGCTGTGGCTCAGCTCTGGGGAAAGAAGAAAAACAACAGCAGCATGACTTATGAGAAACTCAGCCGGGCTATGAGGTGAGCTGAAATGCTGCTGAGCAAGACTGTGGCACATATACAGACTAACTGAATGGAGAATCTGTTTGACTTTTAAAAATGATTTGTCAGCAGCACCAGTTGCTTTCATTGACAGTTGAGACTCTTCCACTAATTCAAAAAGACTATAACACTATGTTCTTTGTCTTCTCCACGATATAATATATATAACACAAATAATTGTGTGTGTATGTATATGTATATATAAAAAAAGGTACTCTTGTTGCTTTCTACTCAAACAACCAGTCTAGGATACACACATGGTTGCAGCAAGCTGAAAGTTCATGTCCTATTGAGCTGGGAAAGCTCAAATGGCCCAGTAATGGTCAGAGACTTCGTTATTTCCAGCAATGTTCACAAACTAGACATACTCCACATCCATTCTCTTAAAATAGCTTTACAATCCCTGTCAGGATTTTCTTTCCTCTTTGATTTAACACTTTGAGTGTTTTTCCATAATCAAATATGAGAGTTCAACATGTGTTTTTCAAATGGAAGCTCAGATCCTTTCCTAGTCTGATTTCAGATCCTGACTTATCTGGCAAAAAAACCCCACAACAAACCCATGAAATCTCATAAGAGTGTGTGATAAATATGGCAATGTGCTTTGACCTGAAATATGGTGCAATTCAAACTCAGAAGCTAAGTAATATAAAGTAAAAAGGAGACATCAATTTTTCCTTCTCTGTCATGAAGTTATAACAATCTTAGGCATTTTATCTCCCTCAACAGAAAATAAAGACTTCTAAGTTAGCTGAGGGATTGCCTAGTTGGCAGTGACCTTTTAGAACCACAGGTGAATTTACTCCTAAATTTTTTTCTGTGTTTTTATTTTAACAGATACTATTATAAAAGGGAAATCCTGGAGCGTGTGGATGGTCGGAGACTAGTATATAAATTTGGAAAGAATGCTCGTGGCTGGAGAGAAAACGAGAATTAAATATATCAAGAAATAACATTTAAAACATATGGATGTAAATATTCAAAGACTATTTTCTTATATTTATGTACCAAACTGGGGTGAAAAAACAACTCTACTTCTGTCGGGAAGAAAGAACATTATCATTATTGGTGTTAAAATTATTTTATTTGAAGTATGTCCTGTATGGGGAAAAAATGTACACAGTTTTCTGTGATATAAGTTAACATTATAGAAATATGATTATTTTTCCCTTCTTGTGAAGTTTTCCTCTTTTTTTTTTCCCCTGTTTTATTTTTTTTTGATTTTTTTTTTTTTGTTTTAAAATCATACAGGCATAATGTGATTTATGAGTCATGCAAAGAAAGGGAAGGAACTAAATACTAGGGCATTTAGGGAGTATGATAATCCACTTTGGAAGGCAACTATAAGTGGTGGAAACAGTAAAGCATCTCTGAGCCAAGTAGCCTTCTTTCATAGTCAGCTAGTTTATAGCTTGCATTGGCCAATACCACTTGTTCCTTCCCTCCTCTGATTTCTCTGTGTTTTAATACTTTGCTGGCTTCCAGCTGCTTTTGTTGAGCTAGACAGTGGGTTCCTCTTCAGCTGGCTGATCCCAGCCACAGAGAGCAGTCTCTGCAAGCTGTCAGCATTTATTTGGAGAACCCATACTACCTCCCCCACTGTGACCTTCTTTTCTAGGCAGAAGTTTAAGACCAAACCTTACCTGATATGGAGTATCCTCCCTAACCTCCAAAAAGCATTCAGCTCATCCCAGGAAAAGGGCTATTTGTTTTTAACACTGGACATGAACTGCAGGAAGAGAGTCAATTTTGGGGACCAAAAGGTATCGAAGGAAGATAGTTGTTTTCCAGTTGGGCAAACTCACTAAAAGGCACTGTTTTCCCAGTAGGAATGCTAATACTCCTCTCTCCCTCTTGCTTTCTTAATTAAATCATTACAATCCGTGCCATATGGAGCAGTGAGGAGGTGGGAAAGCAAAACATATATTAATCCCATGGCATGAGGAAGCAGTCTGCCACAGTTCCTTCAAGTTGTATGGTCCTCCTGGCAGGTCAAGTCCCACTTGGACAGATACTCCCAAAAAACCTTGGGGAAATGCAAAGCTACACTGTGTGTAAAATAGGAGTTCCCTTTGCTTTTCTCAAGTCTAACTCTATATTGTATTTGTCAGTTATGCTTGGGATCTTAGTTGGAGAAAAACCCATCGACATATGTCAGTTGTGCTTGGGATTCTTAGTTGGAGAAAAACCCATCGACATAAAGACACTGAGATTTTGGGCACATTCAGATGTGGGTCAGTATTTTGGGCTCATGTCTAGCAGTGCTAAGCAGAGACTGAATATTTCGTGGCAGCTTTTTCTTTCTCCAAGTCACAAATGCTTCCTGTTGGCAGGCAGAGACTGAATGTTTCGTGGCAGCTTTTTCTTTGTCCAAGTCACAAATGCTTCCTGTTGGCACTAAGCACATGCAGGACATGGGGAAATAAAAACTAGAGGAGGCAGCACCTCACCAGGTCAGTGAGTACGTGAGATATGGGAGTTGAGAAACAGGATTTTCTTGGTGATGTTAACAGAGGTGAAGCCAAGATCAATTCCAACTCACTTTTTCAGGGATGGGGAATTTGGAAAACAATAACAGGGAAAAAAAGGAAAAAAATTAAAATGAAGAATAATAAATCTATCTAATATCCATTTCCTCAGGCGTCCCCTGGGTTTGAATCCATATTAGCTTGAAATGCAGCAAGGTACAGCTGGAGGTTGCAGGATATTCCATTTTTTTGTTTGTCTTAAAAGGAAATAGAGATGAAACCAAGAGACAACAGAAGTATCAATATAAAGGGTATAAAATGTGCTTAGCAACAATTTGTAGGCAAACATGAGAGCCTAACTTGTTATCTACACATGTAGGGCATGTTAAACAATAACACCACCTCCTACACTGTGTATGCCGGAGCTGTCACCATCAATTACCCATACATGACAATTTTTACTTTTCATAAACTGGGTGGAGAGAGGTACATCTTATTTACAAATCAAATAATAAGCCTGTGTACTTCAAAGCATTTTTTCTCTCAGTCTATCTCTCTCTGTTTGTTTTTTTTTAAATCTGACTGTGCTAGCCTTGCTTGCTTTGGTGCAATGCAATAATTTCCTTTTTTTGTAGCTTAATCTGCTAATTCCAATTCCTTTACCATCATTTTGTAGTTCATATAACAAGAATCAGGCCACCAGATGAGGAGAGTACCTTTGCTTTGCTCCTAAGCCCATTGCCTCCCCCTCCCCACCATGGTTATTTGCAGCCCTTTGCTCCATGCTTTTCACACCTCTTCCCAATCCACACTTTAGGTGAAAATCTGAAATCAGTGGTACCATCACAAATCTGCAATATAGTTGTATCTTATCTCAGGTTAACACGTATCTTACAGCAAGTGATTGTAATACCTTCATAAATCTGCTTTGTACCTCTCACCAAACCTCTTGGGAGATGAAATGAACCTGTGATATATATGTGTCACCACTTGGTTGCTGAGCAGCAGCTAAACCTGGTTTAAAGGTTTTGAAATATAAAGCTTTATTTAGAAGCATAGTACATAAATCTAGAGAGTGATTTATGCTGGGGTGCAGTATAAATGTCTGTCTTCCAGTGTCAGGTCTTTCAGCACATGGAAATCATGCAAGTTTCTGTTTCAACTCTGCAGAACTTTTCAGGCTAGGCACTTGTCATTCAGCATTACAGCAGCACGAAGCTGGAATAGAAGCCAGTCAACATATATTAACCTTTGCCTAAGACAAACACAAGGGACTGTTTAAAACTACAGTTCTTGCCAAGGACAGATGCAACCAACCAAAGGGAATCTTTTTTACCAGACCTAAGCAAACGGAGAAAATGAAGAGATGAATGTTTCTGTAAATTGCTATTTAAACAAAAAGCATTTCTGATTGCTCTTTTATTTTCTATTTCAGAGGCTGAGCAATCATATTTTTAGACATATCCTTTAAGATAGCAGCTGCTGAACTGGTAGCACCATGTGTATAGATTTTTATTGTACCATAATTTTTCGTATGTATAAAGCTTTAGATAGCAAAGTATATTTATGCAGTTACATGTAAATCACAATGTCAAAGGTGTTGGCATGAGCACTCTCAATGTTTTCTGCACAAAATTAGAGAAACTTGCTCAAAAAACATCCTGAGAAACTATATGTAGGCTGTTGAACTACACAGACATTGAAATGTTTAGTTACGTTGTCGTCTTTCTTTCTGCAGCACATTGCATAATTCCTGCTTGCTTCTCACAGCATCATCTTCAATGTCTACATGTGGAAACAAATCCGAGTTAGGTATTTCACTATTGCCATTGTAATCTCAGCTTGGAGACTATGTATTCACAAAATAGTTCCAAAGACTGTTTCTATTTTTGTGGATATGATATAAATTCAAATAAAACTCATGAAAGAAATTTGCTGAATAGTGTTTATCTTCACTTTTTTTTATGTCTCGAGATTGGAAGCGACTGGTAGGAATTCTTTCAGGACTGAAGAATATTTCAATATTGATGAAAGGATTGATGTCACTACTTTAAAATTCAATAGCTTAAATTTACTAATATGCCAAAAGGCCCAACTATTTTGGGATTTCCAAACCTGTTTTATGTCTCACAGGCCTCACTGAAATCATGGTTTATGTCAACACACCTAGATCACCTTTCTTGTTCGGCTGCTAAACTTAACAAAGGCCTTACTTCAGCACTGATTTAACTTCAAGGTGTTTTGAAGTGTGTGTGCAAGGGCCAGGCTGATTAAGGATGCCATTACTCACTCTGAGCATTTCCTTTACTGAATCAAAGCAGCCAAAACTATGAAATCCTGCCCTTCATGTTATTTCTCTCTCCTGATTTGGTCTGCAGGTAAAAAAAGTGGAAACCTCTATAATTACAAGAAAGTCAAAGTAGACCCATATGGCATTTACACTCTGTGGGTGGCTGTGGCTGTATCAGTAGGGTGCAAAGGTGCAGCCCATGGACCTGCAATGAGCCATCCTGTAGTCCCTGTTGCTGCTACGCTGGGTATCCCAAGCTGGCAGCACAAGGAGCATCCTGCTATGGCAACCTGTTGCTGTGCCAACATATCTGGAGTTGGGCTTGGATCTCACATCAGGAACTTCACTGCAGTGGGGCAAACCACACCATCATGCTCTACAATCTGCAAACGTGTGATTTTAAGCAAGTGATTCTGCTGCATTTGAAATTATGTATATAGATATTTGAGGGTGGTGGTTCTAAGTGTTCAGTTTATATTGAATCAGCCTATATTTGAACTTAGAATTTCAAGGGGCTCCAATATTATTATAGAATCACAGAATTTTAGGGGTTGGAATGGACCTTAGAGATCATCTAATCCCAATCCCCTGCCCTGGGCAGGGACACCTCCCACCAGAGCAGGTTGCTCAAGGCTCATCCAACCTGGCTCTGAACACTGCCAGGGTTGGGGCAGCCACAGCCTCCCTGGGCAACCTGGGACAGTGTCTCATCACCTGCACAGGAAAATCTTTTTCTTAATGTCTAACCTAAATTTCCTCTTCTTCAATTTGAACCCATTACCCCTTGCCCTATCACTGCAGTATTATGTCTGCTGAAATAGGAGGTCAGGTTTGAATTTTAAACACATGTGCAAACCCTGTGTTTAGCATGCAAAATCAGGCCCATGTGTTGAAAGGGTGTTCATAGCTTGAGACCTTGGGAGTCTCAATCCAGATTTCAAAAGGATTTGGAACCATAATTCAGGCAAGTTCAGACTGAGTTTTAAGGAAGCACACACTCAGTTTTCCAGTAAGTGGTTTGGGGTTTTGTTTCAAGCAAGCTGAGATCAATATTTGAGAAAAAGACAAATGAGAATATTGTTTGGAAATAGGCAAATAAATGCACACTTTAAAAACCCCAAAACAAACCCAAACCTCTTCTTTGGATGTCACTTAAAATCAAGGAAAACTTCAGCTTTCAGCTACATTCTAAGGCCATATGAAATAAAAATTCAAGGCAACATTTAGTTTGAAAATCCTGTATAAATTGAGGCCTTCTAAGGCCATACGAAATAAAAATTCAAGGCAACATTCAGTTTGAAAATCCTGTATAAATTGAGGCTAAGTGCGAGGAGTGCTGTAAACAGTCTACCTACATCTAACCCTGATACAAATTTGTGTGCATGTCTCCACCAAAGACAAGTGAGGATTGCTTCAGGTAAGTGAAATCTGGTACTGCAGAGAGATGTGCAATTAGGAGTTACCGATATTAACAGTTTCCAAGAAGTGTAAGCAGGTTAATTATAATCATTTGAAAGGTAGATTATCTATCTGGGTTTTCAGTGTTTGCTCCCTTGCTGATGGAGCCTTGCACAATGCATCCAAGACCTAAACTTTGTGCAAGCCAAGAATTTCCTCCAACAACCTTTCCCCAGATATTTAGCTATTTCAGTCACCTGAGTGTTAGAGAAAATAATAGGGAAAGGGAAAAAACAAAGTGGAAGGAAGAGACCAAGTAAATGTCCAGGTCTTCCTGCAGCAAGCAGTCCTGTGTGGAAATACAAAGGCAGTATGTGCCAAAGAAAAAAAAGGTAATGAGATCCAATTCAGTCTATTTATAGTCTTTCCATCAGAGGCTGGTTGCAAAAATTAGGCATAAATTAATGTTTATAGGTCTAATTATAACTTTCAGAAGAACAAGAAATTATAGGAATATGCCAATGTGCACTGCATCATCTTGTGTGCCTAAAAGAAAAGTTAATTATGGAACATGAATGAAGCACTATTTCTGCTGAAGAATTTCCCTCCTCTCTATTCAGTATGGTGTGATATTCTCTTTGCCTTCTTCTTGGTTTGGAATTCAACAATAACATAGAGTCTCAGCAAAGGGAATGAAGAGGGAGATGGATGATCTGTGATGTTGTAGCAGGTATTGCAAAACAAACAGGCAAACTACAGCTTCTTCTTAAGCTTTTTGATCCCTTATTTAGCATCTATACTGTTCCTGGGAACAAGGTGTGAAGTTGGGGCTAAATTTCAGTATCAGTGAATTTTGTAGAGGAACCTTCCTGTCTCTCTTAAAGAGTGGTGAAGAGACCTCCAGGGCACAAAGACTGTCTGAAAGCCTCCTTATAAATGAGGATGATGAGAGGTTGAACACAACACCTTATAAGCTGCTTTTTAAGCTCCTTTCTGAATCCCCAAAACTTTGGACAATATTGCAACTCACATTATTGTGTGGCAGGGAGATTATTGTTCTTCACAGCTCTCTAGGGAAGGCTGCAGACTGGCTCCATAGCCACCTGTGGGTGAGGAGAAGTGCATGTTTATCCAGGTTGAAGCCTCTGGAGACTGAAGGATTCACTGTGTACAGAGGTCTAGTGCCACTGTACACCTTTTTCTCCTAGGCTGTGGGTCCTGCATTTCATAGATGTGCCAAGCAGATGGAGACTGAAGATTTTTAAGAACTCATCTCAAATGCTTCAATGGGCACTGCAGGAAGGCCAGAAGATCAATGGGAATGCTGAAGCTCCTGGAGGTGATGCTGCCCTGAGGACACTGAGACACAGCTGTCCACTGGAGATGATGAAGTGTTCTGGGAGAGGAGACTGCACCTTCTTCAAATCTTGCCAGTTTTGCTCACTATTTATCAGCTTCTGTCTCCAATTTTTTCTCATTTTCTCTTTTCTCAAGTGTTGTGGTTATAACATTGCTGGCTACACCTGTGGAAAATGCTCTTTACCTGGAAGGGAATGTAAAGGGTTTGTGTGTCAGACCCTGGTTTTCTGAGTTGGCTCTCATGGGCTAAGACCAAACTGTCCATTTGGCTCTTTCTCACATCTTCATCAGCTATGAATTTGCCAAGCTGGGGAAATTTTCAAAGTGCAACCCAAATCAGTAACCAGGGGCTCTCTTAGTGAGTCACTGAAGTTCAGAGAGAACAGAGGATCACACCACAGGTCTGATCTTGCTCAAGTTTCCTGTGGACTGTGGTACTTCTCAATACAGTCATCCCATGAAGCCTGTGACTGAACACTGACAGGAGAGACAACATTCACCACCAAAGACTCACAGACTGGAATCTTATGCTTTCCAAGATCCCTGGATTATCAAAGAAAGCCTAAATAGTCAGACAATTAATTTCAAAAAAGTAGGGAGAACACCTTGAATTTCATCCTTCCCCTGGCAGATAGAATCATGTCTCAGGTAATTAGCTCTGCCTGAGATGATGATCACTCATTTTGGGAGTATGTAAAATCTATGAGTTGTGATATGAGGCAACCTGCACCTCTCTCTGCATCCTTCTAGAATTCCCTCTGTACTCTTATATCTCTCTCTAAATCATACCTCCTCTCATGGGGAAAGGCTCACCAGAGCTTATCAGATTCAATTACTGCTGTTTCATATCAATGTTCTCATGTGAAACCAGAATACAAATAAGCCAAGACTACCTCCATCCCCCCAAACAATTACGAATGCTGATGATTCACCAGTTATTCATGCCAAACCAATATTTTTCAGTATTTTATAGTTCATGAGTGAAACATTTCAGCATGTTCAGACTGAAATCACCAGCATGCCAGGAGGCATCTAACGGAGAAGGGCACTCTGCATGGGGACACATGGCACGTTCAGCACCTGTCACACAGTCACGGGTGACTTACTGACTTTTCCACTAGGTTTGGAGGTGAGGGGATAGTAGAAGTTATATGTACTTTCAAGAAAACTTAGATGCTAAAGCTGATCCAATTCATTACTTTGCTGCCACTGTAAAAGAGACACATTTTGCCCTCTTAGCTCCCCAGGCTTGTCTCTGGTGCAACTAGATGACTGCTCACTGCTGTGACCCCTGCCCAGCCCTGCTGGTCCCCATGGCTCAGAGGCTGTGTAATGGCCTTCCAAGCTGATCAAGCTGGCACAGGTGAGGGAACAAACCATCCTATTGTATCAGCCCCCCCTTATACCTAGCACTGTCAGCAGCTGCAGAGGAGTGGACACATGTCAGATGGAGCAGTTGGTTAATTTTGCCATAAAAATGGATCAGGGTTGGCCATGCTGGACATAAGTGGAGAATTGCAACAAATTTTGAGGCAGACAACCAACCTTTGGTGCTCTAAAACCTGAGCTCACTACTTCAATGAAGAAAAGCCTATCACATGCTGGGCTGTGTGCTTGTACTGGTGAGGAGCAGCCCAGTGCTATCGAATTTAAGGAGGCAGAATACAACGACCTATTCTCAGCATCCCATGATCTGAGCAAACATTGTCTCATCCCAAGTATGATGTCTTGCCATGAAGTTTGGTTTCCATGAAAATTTCTGATAAGACCTATCCTTTATACTGATTTCCATCAAATGCCATTTTTTCAACACACACACAATGAAAAGTTATGCGATGGTGTTTAAACCTCTTCTTTTTTTTTTTTTCTGGTGTGTAGAGAGAATTTAATTCACTATGCATGGATAACCCATTTGTTTATACTCAGGTTAAGAACAAAGGCAGCTAATAAGCTTTGCTGTCACCTTTAATAAATGGTTTCACAAGATAATAACTCCATGCAGTTACACCCAAGGGTCATCAGCATTTTTAAAGCCTCTTTAAGTTTAAAGAAGAAAAAGTCACACTGTAACAGCCAGAAACACTGTGGGAGAACTATTACAAACTGCTATTTTGGTGGGACATCAAGGCAATGAGTTACAGGGACCTGTGGCCACAGAACTTCTAAGCAGATCCCCCACCTCAAAAAAAGATGTACCACAGCAAGTCTTTTATCAGCTTGAAGGAAGGCAAGGCTGGAAGTTGAGCCTTATCAGAAGCATATATCCCAGCCCAGCCACCATGCGAAACACCTTGGGCTTGATTGCAGATAAATTTAGTCATAGCCTGTTCAATCTGACTTGAGA
>NW_008659873.1:47095-50321 GCF_000695815.1 Acanthisitta chloris
GTTTCTCCATGCCTGTTGTTGCATGGTGGTGGCACCAGCACTGCTACATGGGCTGGCCTCACTCACTGATAGATCCCAAAATTAGTCTGCAATCACAGAATCACAGAATAGGTCAGGCTGGAAGGGACCACAGTGGGTCATCTGGTCCAGCCTCCCTGCTCAAGCAGGGCCATCCCAGAGCACGTGGCTCAGGATTGTGTCCAGATGGTCCTTGATTATCTCCAGTGAGGGAGAATCCATGACCTCTGTGGCAAACCCATTCCAGTGCTCAGTGACTGCATAGAAAAGAAGTTCTTCCTCGTATTCAGCTGGAACTTTCTGTGCATAATTTTTTGCCCACTGCCTCTTGTTTTATTGGTTGGCACCACTGAGAAGAGCCTGGTTCTACCCTCTTGACATCTCCCCTTCAGATACTTGTATACATTAGCAAGGTCCCCTCTCAAGTCATCTCTTCTTGAGACTGAACAGGCCATACATTAGCAAGGTCCCCTCTCAGGTCATCTCTTCTTGAGACTGAACAGGCTCAGCTCCCTCAGCCTTTTCTCATCAGGGAAGTCCTCCAGCCCCTTCAGTATCTTCATTGCCCTCCCCTGGACCTGCTCCAGGAGCTCTATATCCCTCTTGTCTTGAGGACCCCAGAACTGGCCACAACACTCCAGGTGTGGCCTCACCAAGGCTGAGCAGAGGGGCAGGATCACCTCCCTCAACCTGCTTTTCTTAATGCATCCCAGGATTCCATTGGCCTTCTTAGCCACAAGGACACACTGTTGACTCTGGGACATCCTGTTGTTCACCAGGACCCCCAGGTCCTTCTCCACAGAGCTGCTTTCCAGCAGGTCAGTGCCCAACCAGTACCAGTGCTTGGGGTCATTCCTGCCCAGATGCAGGACCTGCACTTGCCCTTGTTGAATTTCAGGTGGTTCTTCTCTGCCCATCTCTCCAACCTGTTGAGGTCCCTCTGAGGTATCAGCACCTCCTCCCAGTTTTGTATCATCAGTAAACTTGGTGAGGAGGCAACTCTGTCCCTTCATCCAAGTTTCTGAGTTAGTAACATGGGGTGTTAGTCTGAGAAAGATACCTCCCACCAGTGAGTGTCCTCACAGGATGGTGGGGAGATCATATGAGTCACAGGCATCACTGAAACTCTGACATTTGTGCTGTTTGGGGAGTAAGTGAAGAAAGTGGATCAAAACTAGTGATAAATGTGTTGTTTGGGTTTTTTAGGTGTGTGTAGTGTGTATATCACCAAAACAAAGAGAAGTGTTATAAGTGGTGGAATAGGATTTTAAAAAGAAGAAACTGCAAAGATGATTTTTGGGAATAACTTCTTGCCTGTGCAGCTTGTCTTTCTGAAAGGCTGGTTGTGTAACTGGAGGTGCTTGGGCTGCAAAGCTGCTCTGTGCTCACCATGCTGCAGTACACAATCAGAATTAGAAACTATTATAACTGTTGTGACTGAAATTGAGGTGTGATGCATCTAGTCCTTTTGAACTCTGGATGCTGCATTTGCCTGTTAATATCTGAGAACAATTACCTCACCTCTCCTAAGGGAAGTGGTTGAGGCCCCATCACTAAGCACCAGTAGGGCCTGATTTTCAGAGGCAGTGAGCAGTCATCTATCCCATGAACATCCAAGACAGAAAACAAACTGCAGATAACAATCTGTTACCAGCAGAAAGATAGAATAGTTGTGTCCTGTTATGGTTTTTTTCATCTCAGACCTTTAGGATTTGGCTATATGTGTCCACCTGATATGTTAGTAAAGATAATAATAATTTTTTTATGATACTCTGTGATCAATCCAGCTCAGCTCCTCAGTCAGTTCCCACACCTTCTTTCCTCAGCCCATAGAAAGGGCTTGGTTGAAAAAATCCCAAAGAAACCACGAGGAGAGTGGATCATCACGACCCTGCAAAGGCTTGGTTACAGAAAATTAGTTTCTTTCAGCTAGATTATTCCCTGGGCTTACACATCTCTCCAAAGGAACAAAGCAGGAAAAAGCATCTCCTGCCTAATGCTGAGTGGTGACTACACATTTGGGTCCAGGTGTGGTGTCTGGGTCATATATCTCTTCTGCAGATGCCTTTCCAAAATACATGGGCTCATAGGTTATGTGGCATCATAGCAATGCTTCTCTGGTTCAGGCAGAAAGCTGAACATGAGCCAGCAGTGTGCTCAGGGGGCCAAGGAGGCCAATGGCATCCTGGGCTGGATCAGGAACAGTGTGGTCAGCAGGACCAGGGAGGGGATTCTGCCTCTGGACTCAGTGCTGGTTCTGGGCCCCTCAGTTCAGGAGGGATATTGAGGGGCTGGAGCAGGTCCAGAGAAGAGCAACGAGGCTGGTGAAGGGACTGGAGCACAAGTGCCATGAGGAGAGGCTGAGGGAGCTGGGGGTGTTCAGCCTGGAGAAGAGGAGGCTCAGGGGAGACCTTCTCACCCTCTGCAACTCCCTGACAGGAGGTTGGAGTCAGGTGGGGGTTGGTCTCTTCTCCCAGGCAACCAGCAGCAGGACAAGAGGGCACAGACTCAAGCTCTGCCAGGGGAGGGTTAGGTTGGATATTAGGAAGAGATTTTTTGTGGAGAGAGCAATCAGGCATTGGAATGTGCTGCCCAGGGAGGTGGTGGATTCACCATCCCTGGAGGTTTTGAAGATGAGACTGGATGTGGCACTTAGTGAAATGGTCTAGTAACCACAGTAGGGTTGAACTAAATGATCTTGGAGGTCTTTTCCAACCTGGTTGATTGTATGATTCTATGAAAAGGATAGATGGGAACAGCTCTATGCAGAGTAGATGCTGCTACTTCCTTTCCGGAAGAATTAGGAGAGATAATGTGACTCTCACTGAGTAAATTTATGGGTTTATATGAAGAAAGATAGCTACAAGTATCCTTTCACATCCTGTGCAAGGAGCTTGAGATTATAAGAGGACTGTGGTTTGGGAAGCACAAGGTGGATCTCTTTATGACTAGGGAGGCTGAGATACAACATTAACAGTGTCATCCTCCTATGCCTGCCATGTCCTGGTGAAAAAGAGGAAAGTGCACTGAGGGTGCTTTGCAATGGAAAGGGATAACATTGAAAGAGTTAAAGTTTTGCTATCTTAAAATGTCCTTGAGTTAGTTGGTTTTTATCTCCCATATACAATAAGACATAAATCATAACTATGACCTGGATCATACACGAGTGATCTCCCCTGAAAAGACAGTTGTCCTTATTATGAACTTG
>NW_008659874.1:0-1448 GCF_000695815.1 Acanthisitta chloris
TAGCGGACCAATCAGAGCGCCAGGATGGAGCGCACAGAGACACGCGCGGGGAGGCGAGCGCGGCGCCCCCCGCGGCCAGGGTGGGTATTGCAGCTGCTTAAAGGGGCCGCGCACGGTTGGAACGCACTGGGAGAGAGGGAAAAGAGGAGCCTAGAGAACTTTGGGATGATGCGTTGGGTATCTTTGCCTGGAATTAGCCTGGAATTTGCCTGGAATTTCCTTTGCCTGGAACTAGCATGGGGAGGGCTGCACCCCACGGGTGGGTGAGCATCACTCAGCCACTACCTCCAGCAAGGCCAGTCCTGCTTGAAAAACACACCATCTGGCTCTAATCAGCATGAGGCTAATTGCAAATGAAGATATTGTATATTTCTCCTGGGAATCTCTATTGGATCCGTCCACTGCTTGCCACGATTTTGTCCCTGGGTGAATCTTGCAGCCAAAGAGCTGCAGCTGTGCCCAGCACAGACCTGTATGCACACAGAGAAGTGCAAGGACACAATTAAATCATCCCCTCAAAGCACTGTCATTAAGGCAAAAGCACCCACAGCTTTGAACGAGATAATTTGAAGGCTTCTCGCTGCCCATTTTGAGTCCCAGGTCACACAGGTCACTATTTGAGGGCTAATAACAGTAATTCATTGCTGTATAAAATACAGGTTTAATGTTCCTAGAATCCCAGAATGGTACAGGTTTAATGAGCATGGGATGGTTTGGGTTGGAAGGACCTTAGACATCATCTCATCCCACTCCAGAAGCACCTTCCCCTAGCCCAGGTTGCTCCAAACCCTATCCAACCTGGCCTGGAACACTCTCAGGGATGAGGTTATTAACCAATATTTCCTCTCTGTCCTTTTCTCTCATGTAGGGCTAAAAGTTCTCTATCTTCTGGGCTGAAATCTATTCTAATTGCTGGTAACTGCCAGGGCAATGACCTGGTCCATAGAGTAAATATATGGAGAAATACACACCAAGTATGTGTAAGGGGTGAAAAAAGGAATATTTCTATTCCTTGTGATATTCTTTATTCCACGTGGGCAGAAAAATAACCTTCTGATTGAAATGAAACATATTTTTCTTCCACACAAGGAAAACATACCTCTCTGATGGCGTAACTGAAAAGAGCTGCTAAGGGGTTCTACAAGCAGATTTTAAATAGAAAATGACATTTTTTTCTCCCCTTGTACACTAGTTTTACTACCAAGTACCATGTAAATATGCAATGAACAAAGATTCAAGCAGTAGGATAGTTATTAGCTATAAAATAACTCAATAAAGAAGAAAATTGCTGTTATCTTCAGACATCTCCAAGAGGAGCCTACTTTGAAGGCTTAATTTAAGCTTCTTCTTTTCTTAGATAACCTCCTTCCTCTCCAAGAGCAAACACAGCAGGTTTTCAGCCCATCTCCCCAGTTGTGTCTAACAGCTCTAGACAAGGTTATCAGCAG
>NW_008659874.1:1478-3059 GCF_000695815.1 Acanthisitta chloris
TCACCCACACTGGTGTAGAGCAACCACAAGGAACGAGCAGCAAAACAAAATGTACAGCAGCAAAAAGCTGTGAAATGTGTTTTTCTCACCTGTGCAGAAGAATTTGCACTTTGCTGATAAAAATACATTGTATTTACAAAGAGAACACCAAGATTATTTACATATATACCAAGGTCTCTGCTGGTGCTGGAAAAAGATTGTTTTGGGGTGGTGATTAATTAGAATTAGATCAATGTAAGTTGAGAATGACCATGGAAAAATAACACTATAAACCAGCCACAATTTCTTAGTTAGGTGTCAATCCCCATGACTTATAAAAAAATGGAAGGTTTTAAGGGATAACTGTACTTCATTAGCAGAATTTCACTCCCATTTGATAACTAAAATACTAGTTGGGTCCCAGTTTCTTTCTCCTTGAGGCTTCAAGTCACATTTGCACAGAGTTTGGTTGCAAACTTTGCAAGCAGAGCTTGAGCAGCATGAAAACTCTTACTGAGCTAAACGTTGAGGAAATTTGTTTAAAAACCCAGGAATTTTAGCTCTAACTTATTTGACAGTTTAGCTTTCAACTGAGCAGCTAAGCAGGACTTTAAGTTCAGTGATGTTGTGGAGCCTGAGCAGCACAGCTGCTCTTTCCTTGCCCAGTGTCTGACACCAGTTTAAACCTTTATCATGTCACTCAGACTAGAAAAGCCAAACTGCTAAAGCAGCACATACCTTTACCATGGTAATATTGAGAGGGGAGAAAGTATCACCCACTGAGACCTCAACATCTTCAGTGCTGCATTAATTGTGCTTAAAATCTGACCAAAATCTCAGTTCCTTAGCAGATTTTATTTGCAGCTGTTGCTGACCTTGTTACCAAGTGACATCACCTGATATTGCCTTTCTTAATTTGTGAGGTTGGAAAACTTCAAACTTTCAGAGCCAGCAGGAAATATCTTCAAGCACCTGAGCTCACAGGAAGGTGATTCCATCATTCTCAGAAGAGATTTTTCCCCCCATCTCACAGCATCACTACTTTTGGTCCAACACCAAACCATTAAGTGTCCCCAGTGCATCATCCTGTCCCTCAAATCACCAAGATACCTGACTGTGCTGCTGTGAAATTCACTGTCTACAGCTGATCATCACTCACATTCCCTCCCTAGCAACATTCCTGAGAGCAGAACGAGGAATTTGACAATCCATAAATCCCTTAACCACCCCCAGAACAGCAGCAAAACTCAGGATAGGTAACTGAATGAGGATCCACTTGTACTCAGCTCCGCACTGCAGGTTCCCACGTGGAAATTCCCTGCTGGAATTGTGCCTGGAGCTCCATGGAAATCCATGCGGGATGCGCGGGCTGTGGCGGCCCCCGGCGGCAGGAGGACAGCAGGGACAGCGAGCTGGGAAGCTTTGGAGGCTTTTGCTTTCCACAGAGTTTCATAGAATCACAGAATCAACCTGGTTGGAAAAGACCTCCAAGATCATCAATCCAACCCTACCGTGGTCAATAGACCATGGCACTAAGTGCCACATCCAGTCTCAGCTTGAAAACCTCCATGGATGGGGAATCCACCACCTCCCTGGGCAGCA
>NW_008659874.1:3211-15249 GCF_000695815.1 Acanthisitta chloris
TGCAGAGGGTGATGAGGTCTCCCCTGAGCCTCCTCTTCTCCAGGCTGAACACCCCCAGCTCCCTCAGCCTCTCCTCATGGCACTTGTGCTCCAGTCCCTTCCCCAGCCTCGTTGCTCTTCTCTGGACCTGCTCCAGCCCCTCAATGTCCCTCCTGAATATCATCCATTCTCCACAGAGGCAGAAAAGTCTTGGGATAAATCAGGGGCTCTGAGACTTCCACAAACTCCAGTGATCTCACTCATCAATGTAGGAAAATATAGCCTGAAAAGTCCTTAAAATATCTGCACCTCTAGCAGATATAAAATATATTATATATAGATTACATACATACACATATATTACATGATTATAAATGTAATATTATGCATTATACATCTATTACACATGTAATATATAAAATATCTGCTTTGAATAATCTGTCCTGAAACTCTTCTGAGGATTCAGATTTCTGATGGGTTACACAGCCTGGAGAGATCACAAATACTTTGCCATGCTAAAAGGCACATGAATATTCCTCTTTGCTTCCCAATTCCCTGTTCTGGTTTACTAACCATTTACAATGTTTAGTAAGAAATAAAGTACCATCCAGAGGAATCTACAGAGTCTTCTCAGCACCCTGACAAAACTCTAAAAAAGTTGCTATCTGTCATAGAATACAACCCCGAACTTCACCTCTCTTAGCTAACACGAAGCCTCAAGGATTTAAATGACACTTCAAATCCAGTGTTTAATGTAATTTAATGGAAGTCCAGTAGGAAAGCTGGAAATTTCCCTCTAGGCCTGGGGGAAACATCAACCTGCTTATCATCAGAAAGGACAACACACTGTACAGGAACTTGCTGTGAGTGGAATTCCTGTTCATACAAACTCCCAACAGCTCATAATCCAAGGATCTTCCATTGATCATCCACAACCTTGTCCTAAGGCTCCTACAAAAGTGAGCAGGCAGAAGATACAGTGTGTGGGGAGATGGAACAAGTGTCCCTAGAACACTACAGAGAGGAATAACTTAAAGGCCATAGGAAAAGAATTTTTGAAGTCTAAATTACCAGCTACTTACTATTTCAACAGGGACCAAATGGATAAATAAAGTTATTAATCCAGTGGAAAAAAAAAGCATAATTAGGCTTTCAGGCAAAGAAGTCACAGTGAGTATTTGGTTTTAGATCTTTTATGAGCAAAGATGTTTTAATGTGTCACATTTTAAAAGCATCAATCTTTCTTTCCATGAAAAGAAAAAACACTTCATAGATTTGGAGCTAGAGAGGTCCAAGGCTTTCTGCAAATTAAAAAGTGCATGAAATACACACATCATCCTTCATACATAAAACCTTTTGCAACAGGGTTGAGAACACAGTTAAATGTTAAAAGAAGATGAAAAGTACCTGAAGAGAATCTCTCTTTGGAGAGAGATGAACTGAATATCCTCCTGGACAGTTGTGCAAGTTCTCAACAAAAGCTTTTCTGTACAAGTGGTTTAAAAATCACACAGAAAGGTCTGGAATAGTCCAAACAGTGATGTGATACAAGAAACATTTTACAGTTGCCTCAAGTCCATGTGATGTTGTCACAAACAGTTATCATGGCCTAAGCCCAGTGCATTGGTGCCTCATCCATCAGACATCATCTATCTCAAGGGACCAAACTTTAGGTCTTGAGCTAAAATCCAAACAGGTGAATGAATAAATTCAGCAGCTTTTCCAGCACTGAACCTTGACTCAATCAAATTTCAGCTGTTGAGCAGCAGATTTATCCAAGGTCATGTATAAACAGCACAGTCAAAGGGAGAAATAATGGTCTGACTAGTGGTTGAAAAATGTGTTGGGCAGACATTTCCATTACCACAGCTAGAGGAAAAGATTAAAATTAAGTCAAAAAATTAAGTTGGTAATTGTGTTTTACCATTCAATATAGAATAATGCAAAGTAGCTTATTCATGCAGTGATGAGGGAAACTTGAGACAGAATCTAAGTCATCACCTGTCCCCTGAGAGATCAACACTGGGATCTTAAAACTCAGCTCTTCCCAGCCTAAAAAGGAAGTTTCAGTGTAAAAGTGCTGTTTGGTAGTGTTCTCTAAAACCAGAATATTTGCATCTTAATAAAGGTGCATGTGTTGGAGGCTCAGTAGCAATAAAACTGAGCTGAAGAAAAATCACACTGGGTAAACTATCTGGAGCTACAAACTGGTATTAAGCTAAATTAAGATAAAAAAGTGGATTTTTAAAATTTGCTCACTGAGATGCATAAAGAGCCTACTCTGTCACTATTCTGTGACATCAGAAAGCAGCAGAACTATGACTTGACTATTATCACTTATCTGCCCAGCCAGAACTGGTCTGAAAGGGAAACAAAAAACTCAGCACATAATAATCTCATCCTTTTTCCATGAAAAAGTAGGGAGTTACATTTTCCTCTTTCACATCCAATGAGCACTCACTCTGATCCAATTTCCTCCCAACTGAATCCTCAGCCAGGCAGATAACCTGATGGACACCATTAACTTGTTTGCTCCCATCATCACCTGTTAAATCCTAAATGCTGTAGTGTCTTCCATTCCACCCCCAGAGAAATATTCCTCAGAGAGGAGCTGCAATGCAGAAACACACACTATCCATCCAGATGGATCTGGAATTCTAACAGGCTGACACAATCCAGCAGCAAAGTTGTCTGTCTATCCAACAGCAGAGATGCTCTATGCTTACAAGCACAGTAGGTTAGGGAGGGAAATAAAACCCCTCCCAAATCTGAGCTACCAAGGCAAAAAATGACTTTAAAAGTTTTCTACCAGTGAGTATATCTTGCAGTAAATACACTCTTGCTACTAAATTAAGATCCATCACTTTCACATGAAGTTCCTCAAAGAAGTAGATCCTATCACTAGTTTTGTTCCAGCAGTATCTGATGGATAAATGACTGAGCTTTATACATGACATTGGGTATAATTAAGCCACAGTAATCAAATTCCTTCTGAACCTCCAAGAACTGCCATGAAAGCACCAAAGCACATGGGCATTGCAGGCTCAAATCTGTTTGACACAGGTAACACCTGTTCACAAGGACAGAACAGCATGAAGATTCCAGAGATACCCTCCTGTCTCACCCCATTCCATCACACTGGGGTTTCCTGACTTTTGCCAGTAAATTTACTTCCATGTCCATGCACAGAAACTTAATGGATATTGAATCCTATGGAGAGAAAAGACTAAAATTTACACACATTCTAGATTGACATTTTCTCCCTTTATAAATGTGCCTATAAATCTGCTTTGGGTGAAGTCATTTAATAGGAACATCTTCATCTGTTCCTGACATTCCTGACCAAACCTACTCTTCTTTGGTCCCTCACCCTAAGAACAACTTTGCACTCATGAAGAACCACAAATGTGCAAAAGCCTTGTAGAACATTTGCTTCCTTTGTGAAAAGCCTATTTCAAAGTGAGTGTAATCTGTAAGAAGTGCAATTTTCCACTCTGGAATGCCAGTGAGTGGCTTTAACTGGTCAGAGCCAGGGGCAGACCTGGACCCTTGTAGTGGAACTTGGTGTCAAACCCAGATCTTGGCTTAAAGATTGTATTTAGACCTTGGCCAACGAGTCACAGTATCACCATCTCACCAGGAAGGGTCTAAATACAGTTGTAACTCATGTTCAACATTCTTGTCAGTGAGAATAATGGAGCAAAACTAGACTGACTGAGTTAATTTTGGTTAAACAGTGACTGCCTTTACTGACTACACTTACAGGCTAAACTACCTGGGCCAGTCACAGTCTCTTTGCTATTTCTGTGCCCATTTTTCTCTTTTGCTCTACAACTGATCTGAAACCTAAAAGCAACACAAGAAATGCAAACACACAGGCTACACTGTCAGAAATTCTTCAGCTTCTGCTCACTAGAATCTAACTGGAATAACTGACATCTCTTGACAGCTGCTTAGGAACACTTGTGGCAGGTAAAATAATGCTGATTATCTACAGGTACCTTATCCAGCAACTTTCTTCCTAGTCATCATGATTTGTGAAGTGTGCTGCTGCTAAATGAGCTATTTACAAATGTAAACTATGGCATGAAAGTCTCAAAATAAATAGATCAACCTTTACATTAGGTAGTGACTTGACAACAAGGGAAGAGATCATTCCATTACATCTCTCCAACAAAATGATCTGTGTCTGCTGCCCCCAATTTTTAATGAAGAAAATCCTTGGCTCACGATGTATTCTGCAACAACTCCCTTGGTTTTCTTCCTTTATGCTGGATAATGATGTAAAAACTCCTTCAGTTTTGTTGGATAGTCTGTCATCACTCCAGTTGCTCCGAGGTCAAATGCTCTCTTGTATTCCTGTTCTTCATTCAGTACCCAAATGTACACCTGTCAGGGGGGATAGAAGAACAAGTTACTAGAGGAAATACTAAATTCATTTTTAAAGGTGATTTTTGACCTAAATTGCTTCATTTAAAATAATAAATTATACTGTGATGCCAAAGACCTGCACAGAATCACATCCAATTTTCCCCTTCACTCTCCACCAAAAGAGACATTTTCTAGTGGTGACTCCAACTCCATTTCATTACCTGAGACCACAATAGGTAAGCAGTAATTTGTAAGCTTAAGTAGGAAAAAAACCCTCAAGCTTAAAGGGATTTGAAGTCTTTTCCCAAACATCCAATTCTTCCTTTGCAGCCACAGAACTGCAGATGTAGCAGCAGAAGTCATTGCTCAGGAGGAACTAAAAGCAACTTATGATCTCAGCAACACCACAGAGCATGTTGGAGAGGACAGGAGCCCATCTGAAGGCCACAACTGTCCAGTTCCAACTCTCCCCAGGCTAAAAGCAACTCTCCCTTAGCTTGGCCCCACAGCACCTGAATGCCTCGAGCCGTGAGATGGTCAAACAGTGCCTTCCTCATCAGCAACCTGTGGGAAGAGAGAGACCACTCAACAACTTGAAATATCCATGGAATTTTCAATGTCTGGTGATGTTCTGTAATCAAGTTTTCCCACATACCATTTAGAATCAATGTTTTCCACAAGAAAGTGAGGAGAAACTTGTCATAGAGAACTTGGAGTTTAAGACTGGTTAACACAGATACAGTAACTGATGGGAATTTCTGGGTATCAACTCTGCTGCAGATCAAACCCATCAGACAAATCCTTCATCCTACAGGTGCCCTGTACCACGTCTGATGGACCAATGGAAATTAAACTCCAAAATTCCAACTAACAGATGCCAGAGGCAGAAACAGGAGCCAGGAAACTCTCACTGCCATCACGTTCCATCTCTGGGAGCTTATGACTAAGCTTCCTCTGAAGCACAGAGACTCTTGAAATGCAAAGTGATCCTTGTAAGGCAAAGAGCACCTTCTCTGACAACATTATGAAACAGTCCCATCCATGAAATCTGCATTCTGCATCTAATGACATGCTAATTAGCTGAACAAACTTAACGACAGGGACTAAACAGACTCCACTGGAATAATGCCCACACTGCTCCTGCACCTCAGCATGGAAAGTAAGAGCTTACAGGAACACCTACATAAGATTTGAATGTGATTTATGCTGCACTGACAAAAAAAGCTAGTAAAAACCTGAAAAAAAAAGAACATAATGCTTAGCTACAGCAATAATTGGTCTCAGTAGCTTGAGCCAACTGTTAATATAAAGGCAAAATCTAAATAAAAGTTTAATGAGATTAAAATCTTACGTGTCAGCTAGCCAGATAACAAATTTCTGGCTTCTTGACATCTTCTGAGGTTCTTTCAGCCTGTGGAGGAAAAGGAAACAAAAAATTAGCAGGGCATAGATTAAAATATTATTGGAGACGTTCCTGCGAAAGGAACATGAAGAATTCATCTTGCAGTTGCTCAAATTAGAGCAGTAATTTCACTGACTAAGACAGGGACTTGGAATTGGGTTATACAAGAGAAATGAGCTACACTTCAGGGAAGCAGCAGAGATGGGTGTGCAGCAGCATTTTGGGTAAAGGAGGAGAAAGAAAGAGAATGTGAAGTCTCATATCCACTCTGTGAATAGTTTGGCCTCAGAAGAATTTCTTCTCAAGGAAGAGGGAGAAAAGTGCAAGAATTAGTTATATCCAGAACTGCATACTGTGTATGGCAGCTGCCTGTGAGGAGGAGGATAACTGCAGGAGGTGCTGTAAGCAGGACACACTGGGACACACAGAGGAGCAGCAAATTGGCACAGAATTCTCTAAATCATGTACAAAAGTGCCTAAACTATGAGCAGAATATCCTCAGCCCAAGGATACCGACAAAACCAATGCACAAGGCACATCAGAGCTCATTTGCTTTACTTCTCATGTAGGTGCAGCACCCACCAACCAACTCTCACTCACTTGAGGATGATTGAAGGCATGGGAATCTCAAAGAACTCCTCCTTGAAGGGAATGAATGGCAGCAAACCAGTGTAGAACAGCCCAAGCAGCAGCAGCACACGTTGTGCACAGAAGATGATGGGAATGTCAGAGTTCTGCAGGAACCAGGAAAGAAAGATGCTCAGTTATCTTGGCAGATTGTCAAACCTGTAGCAACTAAACCAATGCACATCTGAAGTTTAGCACTTGCCCCTAAAAATTAAGCTGCCAACTCTCTATGATGTTCCTGCCACTGGGCTTGAATTGCTCTTGTGGTAATTTGCAATTAATTAAGTTTGAAGGGGCAATGGGGACTTGACCAGGTGAAGTTTCTCTGCTCCCAGTCCAGTTTTTGTTCCCTGCCTCCAGCATCCTTCCACACTGCAGAACAGCAAGCAGCATTTCCCCCTAGACTACTACTGCCACCAAGAACAAGATGTGCTTCAGCACAGGACTTGTTGCAGGTTGACATCACTTCAATTTGCTTCACAACACACTTGAAACATGTTGGTTTATGATCTAAAACGTTTGGACATTGATGTTACCAACAATGAACTGCTGTTCAGGTAGGAAATTGGGTGTTGTCCTGCACAGATAAAGTAGAACAACATCTGTATCCTCAGCTAAATCAGTTCCTCTCAGGTGCATAACTTCTAATTTCACTGGGAATTGTGTAATCCCTCAGCACAAAAAGGAATAGAATCTACAGCTGCAAAACAGCTTCATACTGATATAACAGTGTGTCAACTAGTGGCCACATCCATTTCTTTCCTAAGAAGAAACACACAACAAGCAATCCTTAGAAAAACTGCTTTTTATCAGATGAATGATGTGCAGAACAGGCTCTAGGAGTTCCTGGCACAAGATTGCAGTGCCCTACATTCCATAAAACAAGAATAAAACATGATTACACTTAGTTCCTCAAGGATTTTATTGCAGAAGTGTTACCTGTGCTTGACTTATTTTAGCAGTATAGGAAGCAGAACACAATCTAAGCCATAAAACGTCTCACCACATGTAGAAGTGTGGCCTAGCTGGCTAGATCTTGATTTATAGGGTGCTTTTCTGAGCCTTTTGTCACCACAGAGTAACAAACAAGGCTTAGCTGGACTCACTCTTACCTCCTTGAAGCACTTGGACACGATCTCATAGTTGACATTCCCCCACACAGTGAGATGCTCTCGCTTGTACTCACTCACCAGCTCTGAGACCTGCAGCAACAACAGCAGAATTCACATGTAATCAGTGAGAATTACGTGCAGCATTATTTAATTGCAGCTCTCCTTGCTATTTCTCAGCCATGTGGATCATTACAGGTTAGAGGTCTAGACTCTCTCCCATCTCAAGGTGGTTGTGATGCTTCAAGGGGAAATAAAACAGGTGTTCAGGACAAAGAAACACCACTACACTCACAAAAAAACCCTGGAGAATGTAACTAGCTGCCCAAATAGCATCTGATGGAAAGCAGATTTCCTTCTCTGTGCTGAACACATCTACACAATTAACACCATGTTTTCATGCTGCTTTGGTGAGCAACAGTCCACAAGAAGATCCTTCCAATGAAGTACAAACCAAACTCGTCTCCAGCAGTGCAGCAGCAGTTTGACATCAAACTGAAGGGTCAGTAAAGAGCTGTTTGCTGAACATCTTACACAAGATCATCTCTGTCTTCTCTACTACCTCCGAGATCTAACACATGAAGGATGAAGCAGTCCAAGAACACAGATCTTGGTCTCAGACACTGCCATCAGCTCCAGCAAACTCTTCTCCTGGAGTGTCAGCATCACTACATCACCTTCACTCTCAGCTCACCACAGATGTTCAAGTACCTTTCTGATCAGCACATTGTTGTTCATTTTGATGTCGATGTTGACAGGAGTCTGTGGAAATGCCTCAAACACCTCTCTCAGGAGTGGAATCCGATTATCCTTCCCCTCACAGTGACATTCTGGGGAGACAGGAAAGTTGTCACTGCTGTGGCCACTTTTAATATACCCCAGCTAAAAGATGAGATGTCAGATCACTTGTCTGCTTCAAGTATAAACTTCCTAGAATCATCATGTTCTTAAACCAACAAACAGAATTACATCACTCAGCTGTAATTAATTATGACAAGTTCATTTCCATAATGAAAATGCTCTGAGCACACTGCACATTTAGGTTTGAACTTCATGAATTTCAGTCATTATTTAGCAGCAGTAGGAGTGCAATGCTAAAATCCTGAAATAGCAAACAGAGGCTCAGTTACCACACACCAAATGCAACGAGAGTCATAGGGAAAAGACCAAATGAGAACAGAATTTCCATCTGAACTCCAAGTCATACCTACAGGAACTACTGTGCTGGTTTCTACAAGTAGGATTATATTTTCCTTTTAAAACTTCTCTTATCAAGATACTGATAGGAGAAAAAAATCCACTTTCATACTCTCTTTGGCAAAACAGGAAACTGCCACACCACAGAATGGAAAATGAGTGTTACTGTGAACTGAAACAGCAAGAGACCAAAACTTACCTTTCTGAAATGTGACATCCAACTTGCAGAGATAGGGGGGAAGTTCCTCAAAAATAAAGGGAAATGAAACATTAATTCAAATACACAGATGACTTCTCCAAAAAGACCAAAAAACTGTCATTCATAAGCCACTGAAGTTATCTTTAAAGACAATAGTTTCTTGGAATCTTCTCACCCCACAAAGTGATTTAGAAGCACTTTAGTGTTCATTCTTGACCTGTTTGGCATTCTTAGGTTCATGTTACCTGTAGCTGATAAAGCAGAAAGTTTCCAGATGCCTGTCTGGAAATTCAGAGGACTCCACTTAAGTGGACCTCGGGTTGGGTTTTTCCCAGCTCTCTACAAATCCATTTTTCCACACCCCTTAGCACCAGTATTTTTTGTTCCACTCACCGAGTATTTGAGGTCAGATATATTGACATCAACTCCTGTTGATCTCTTCAGGTTCTCATCATGGGACACCACCACCTGCTCATCCTTTGTCAGGTGACAATCCAACTCCAGCATGTCTGTTCCTAAATTAACAGCACTGCAAGCAAAAATCTGTCTTGGTACAGGCTCAAATCCAACACATGCATGTTACTCCATAAACCAATCCCTCTGGAAGCACTTCAGATGCTTTATGAACTCTCTCAACAGCAAAGAACTCTGCTGCAGTGGAAAGCTGATGCAAGAACAAACAACATCCCATGAATCAAAGATGGGATTGAAGCTTTGGCTCAGTCTTCCATAGAAATCAGGTGGCACAGCTGTGGATTGCAGCCTACCAGCTCAGGATTGAGAAACCTGCTCCTCAAGGATTGTTTCAGAGCTTGGACTGTGATGTTTGTTTGTAACAGCACAATTACCACTGGAGGAAATGAGCTGTTCTAACAAAGCCATCAAGTTTGTGGCAAGCAGAAGCAAAACATGACAGAGATGTGAAAGCTTTTCCTTCTTTTTACTTGACTGACATTAATCAGGAATGGATGGATCAGGATATTAGCAGTGAGGCTTTCAGGCTTTTTTTTAGGGGGGGGTATCAAAAACAACCTTAAAGATTATTATTTTAATGAAAAAGTTTTAAGTTAAATTAAAAAATAAACCACTCTAACAACCAGTACTATTTTTCAAAGGAAAATAGCCACTCCTGTTCCAACCCACTGCTTTGAAAAGTTCAAATCCAATCCCAAATCCACTCCACAGAAGCTTAGCTCATAGGAGGAAGAAAGAAAGCAGAAAGCAGTAATATTGATGAAAAATAAGTACAAGAAACCTCACACCAGAACAAAAAACCCTAAGCTTTGCTGCAATGAGAAGTGAGTTGCTTATTTAACTAGAAAAGATACTGAGCAGGTGTCATTCCTCAGCTAAAAGCCTGAACACTTCCTTCAAAACCTTCTTTTTATCCAGCCATGAGCAAAGCTACAGCTCCTCTGGGTTGTGCCTACATGGGCCCCAGAGCTCTGCAGCTCCAGGAACAGCCTTTTCCTTCAGGGCTTTCCTGGCTGGACACAGAACACTCCCAAATGCAATAACAAACCAAAAAAAAACAAACCCAAGAACATACTCCCAGAAGTGTTTAACACAATTTCTGGCCCAGCTGGGATGATGATCAAGAGGAAGGTTGTCAAATTAAAACCAATTTGTTAACTGTTTGCCAGTGCTGCTAATTAAGAATTAGAAGAGGAACAAAATCCTATTACAGAACCACAGGCTGTTCTGGGTGATTTTGCCTCCTGAGGAAAAGCATCTCCAAATCTGCTGCAGGAGCTTTGCCAAATGTATAGATGTTCCCATCTAGTACCATCACCTCTCCAGCAAAATCTGTTAAAAATATTGCTGCTTAAGGAAGTCAGGGCTGGTGCTGCATGGGGAGAGGAGAACAACAACTTTCCTTGTTAACCAATTTGAGCATTTGCCAAGCCCTCACTCCCAGCTCACTGCTAAATAAGCTTCCCTAAGTGCTGAGCTTTTCCAGCTGGAAACCAGTTTGTTCTGCAGCTCTGTAATGACACATCAAATCTTCACTGCTCCAGATTCAGGTGGTGGTGTTGGATTCAGATCCAGCTGCTCAAGAACTCCAGTTGTGCAGCAAGTTCACATTTACAAATTGGGATGAGAGTGCTCTTAAAATCAGTTATTATCAACTCTAAAACCACCACAGGCACATTTAAATACAGCAGAACATGATTACAGCCCCAAAAAAATCTACTGGGCATTTTACCATGCAAAGCCATAAAAATACTGTGTTGGTACAAAGAATATTTGTAAATTAAGCTCTGATAGACCTGGAAATTGGCAATGAAGCCTCTTCCCACCTGAGTTTATGCACTACACTAACAGTTGTGTATTATAGTAATCATCATGCAACGGTGTTAGAGATTCTCCAACCACTGGGAAAGAGCAAACAGCATATTTGCTTGTCAACACTTAGGTTCCTGTCAACAAGGCACAACCAAGGGCTGCAGACACATGTTCTCTTCTGGATCCAACTACAGCCAAAGCCAAATATTCCTGCTTGTCCCAACCTGCAGGAACAGCTCCTGCAGGAACAGGCACACCCACAGACTCTGATGGATTACGAATTGATCACTCCATGCCACCTGAGCCGAGCCAGATCACCAATTTTCCACCCAATTCCCTTTGCTGTCTTACCTGTGGAGATGGGAATGAGGCAGGTGGGAAGGACAAAGCCTTGAGCCCTTCACAGAGGGAGCCAAAAGATTTGGTATTGCCTAGTGCAAGGGAATTGCTCTGACTGCCTTCCTGGCCCTGTCACCCGACTGAACTGTGCTGTGGCAGCTGTGAGGAGCTCAAAGCTGCTCCTCAAGATGTTTGTCACACTACAGCTATAAGATAACTAAGCCGGGCAGAAGAGTCAGATAGAAGACTGTATTATCCCAAGGATCTGAGTCTTAGCACAGCCACAGAATCATAGAGTACCCTGAGCTGGAAGGACCTACAAGGATCATTGAGTCCAACTCCTGTCCCTGCCCAGGACACCCCAACAATCCATCCTGGGCCTGAGAGTGTTGTCCCAACACTCCTTGAGCTCTGTCAGTCTTAGCCCTTACTCTAAGTACTACAGCTTCTTTCTGGGAATGAAAATACATATCTATATCATTTTATGTATTCTTTATATTTATATAATATCCTATAAAAACAATATTAT
>NW_008659875.1:0-8449 GCF_000695815.1 Acanthisitta chloris
GTCCATCCTGTAGGTGCTCTGTGATCGTACTTGGGATGGACTTTGGCAGACACTGAGGTCAGGCTGACAGGTCTGTAATTTCTCGGATCCTCCTTGCAAACTTTTTTGTGGATTGGCATGATATTTGCCAACTTCCAATCATCTGGGACCTCCCCAGTGAGCCAGGACTGTTGGTAAATGACAAAGAGAAGCTTGGTCAACTCTTCCACCAGCTCCCTCATCACTCTGGAAGTACCAATCCTTTAGCCACCTATTGATAAGGTGGGTTTTCTTCCTCCTCTCCTCATCCATCCCTGCTACTGCAGGAGCTCAGGTGAACACCACCTGTGCTCCTGTCCCATTAACTAGTCTGCCCGGTTTATTGAAGTCCTTTTTAATTACCCTGGTGCCTCTTTCATTGATATCTGGACTACTAGCAGTGGGTAGTAATCAGAAGCTCAATGAGCTCAGCGACTCTCCTACAGATATCCCTTACCTGAGACCTGGGTATGCAGCACTTCCCTGTGGGATGGGTCTGGTTGGCATGTAGGGCTCTCAGTTCCCTTCAGAAGGGAGTCGCCTAACACAACTACTCTTCTTTTTTTCTTTATAGCTGTGGTTCCAATCCATCCAGTAGAGGGGGTGCAAGCAGGAGATCCTCCAGATGGATCTTCCTTTTGACTGTCCTCTGCCTGACTGTCTGGGTCCAGAGCCTCATAGCTGTTCTTTCAGGACAACTGTGGAGGTGATGGGGGTTGAGAGGGGATTCTTTTACCTCTTCAATCAGGGACTTGTTTCCATTCCCCCCCCTCCTTGGTTTGTTTCATCCGCCTGATGGCAGGAGGGGCAGGGCTTCAGCATCTCCTGATGAACTTCTTTTGGGCTCGGAAGGGTGCGACTCCATCAGTCTATTCCTTTCACTGTACCTAATGCTTTTTAACTTCTCTACAGAAGTATATCTCTGTATAATATAGTCTACACTCCTTACGTGACAAAAAGAAATTTTAAACTATAGGTTAAGATTCTTGTATACAAGTGACATAAGGGTATAAAAACTCCTCAGAAAATATTAAGACAATCCCTGAGAATATTCCCAAATGAAAAAAGTTGACTTTCAGAGTAACCAAAACATCAAATAAAGGAGTAAATTTGACCCCAAGTGTCACTAAAAGTTGCACAACTACACTGATTTAGCTGAAAAGAATACAGTCTTCAGAGATTACTGGATGTGCCTGTCAAGCTATGACATTTATTAGCTGATGCACCTGCACTACAGCTTATTATTACATATCTCTCTCCAGCTGATGACTTGAGTTCCTCCCCCACTATATGCCAGTTAAGAGACAGTCAAATTATACCGCTTAAAAAAAAAAAAAATAGTCCCTCAAGATTTTAACACTCAATTCCATCAGTTACACACATACATGCCAGTATATAGTCACACAAAACAGAGATCAGGCTGTTAACAAGGTCTTAGCAACTGGAAGAGTAAATTAGATCTGATCAAAGCAATAAATAAATCTGATTGTTAGATTTTATTTCTTATGTAGCAAAGATCAACTTACAAGTTTTCCTCAAAGACTTTCACTTTCTCGCAGCCCTCAGGAGGTTCACGCTTGAACATGTAGCTGTTGTTGGGTTTTGGTGAGGTAGCATATTTTGGCAAGGGAGAATTATTCCCATTCTCTGCAGGAACAGAGTTTCTCATTACTTAAATGTGTCACACTACTAAAAACACAAGAGCTCTCTTTAACTGCTCCCCAAATTTAAAGTCACTTCATTACCAATGTTACAAAATTAATAAACATTTTCATTTGACTTCAAGCCTTTGTTTGCAAATAAGCTTTCTTGTCTCAAATCCTTTCCTCCTTTCTATTTCTCCTTATAACATTCTAAGGCTCTTCTGCCATCTCTGATCATTCCTGGACATGTTCAATTCATAAACATAAACTTAAATCTATGGATCTGTGCCATCACTACCTGTCCAAAAGAAATGGGCAGAAGACATTCTTTATAAAACAGAACAGGTTTATGTTGAATTATAAAATTCTCCTAGTACACCTCAGAAGATTTCTGATAAAAGAAAAAAGAGTAATTTAAAAACTCTGAACAGTCAAACTTATATGGGAGCATGTATGAAATGCTGGAAGGTTGCCCAGGTTGTCCAAGATCATAAAAGCAATAGTTGACACAAGCTACAGGATTAGCCTATTGTGCTGTTCCACCTGCCACTGTACACTCTTGATTCTTCAACTTGCTTAAAATACTTCAAGAATCTATTACTTAAAAAACAAAAAGCTGTTCGGGAAACACATTTCTCAGTCACATCTACCCAGCTCCAATCAATGTGTATGCACACACACTATTTGGAGCAATTTGGAAAAAAGGTAACTTACAAAGAAAAATATTCTACCATTTCTCCATGGACGTGGGGAACAAATCCCTTCTCTTAATACACGGTCATGTACATAGAAAACGTTTTCAGTTCAGCATTGTTGAACTTTCAAAGTTACACAGTACCTTTATCTCTGGAATCACCAAGAAGATCATCTGTAGAACATGGACTTTCTTCATTGCCTTCGTTACAGATGGTAAGAAATGAGGTTGGAGATACTGACTGGGAACGGCTGCTGTTGTTACTGCCCTTGTCTGCTCCTCCAGGGGTTTGGGTATCAATGCTGCGAGTGCTACTGCTGCGCTGAACCAAAGGAGGTGGCGCTCGGTGCCCATCTGGAATATCTTGAGGCTGTTAAAAATGAAGCTATCAGATGGCTGCTCTTGTCTGGTTAGCAACTTCTTTACATCCAGTAATGCTGAAGGGGTTTTTTGGTTTCATAAAACCGTTTGAGGTAGAAAATTTTATTCATTACACACAACTCCAACAGAGATTAAAATAAGCCAGGCTCAGAAACTAAGGAAACTAAATTTTTTGAGATTTCACATCATCACAAAATTGCTGAGCTAGAAGGGACCTCTTGAGATTATATAGTTCAACATCTCTGCTCAGACAAGTCAGATAGAACAGTCTGTCCAGGACTCTGTCCAGTCAAGTCTTGAGTATCTCCACAGTGACTCTGCAACTTCTCTGGGCAACCTCCTCCAGTTTTGTACATTCTCACACGTTAAAAAAAAAACCAGTTATTTTAAAATTGATGCCCACTGCCCCATCATGGGGCACTACTGAAGACACCAGAGCCCTGTGTCATTCCTGCACATCAGATACTTATGCCTATTGATAAAACTCCCCTGAGCTTTCTCTTCTCAGGGGTGAACAGTGCTAGGTCTCTCAGTCTCTCCTCAAACGTGAGATGTTCCAGTCCCTTAATCATCCTCATGGCCTCTATTTCTGGTGCTTTATTACTAAATTTACCTCTAAAAGTCATCAAAATAAAATTAACCTTAAAACTAGACAAGTTATGCTTCAGCTGGGATGGGGACAGCTCAGCACAGGCAAAAAAGAGTTACTACAAAAATTCTCGAAACAGACTTTGTCTTTTCCCCTGTTTTACTGAAATTTCTTATTTAGAGGAAAAGGTTCAGATGCAAACTTGAATTCTTTCCTTCTTTTTGCTTTCCAAGAGACTTTTCAACTAACCTTATTAAAGTGAACAAAATTAATCCCAGACAAATTTAATTCAAAAACTGCGCAAAATAAAACATATGACTTAAAAATTCCAACACAAAAGCAAACGAATTACACAGAGCAATCCTGGAGGCAGATACATACAACGAGCTGCTCCTCTTTGTCTCCTGTCTCCTTAATTATTATCTCGATCTCCTGATTGAGTCCTTCCACACTGTTTCGGAACCGAGATCCTGTTGATTTGGCAATAGGTATCACAGGAACAAGAGCACTCTTTGGGATGGAAGCCTGAAGAACCAGAGACAATAAGAACGCAATGTAGATTTATTTACAAACCAAAGTTATTATTTCTACTCAAAAGTGACCCTTGAAACCAAACACATCTAAAATGGATGCCTCAAATCATGACAGACATCCTGAACACTGTTTCAAATCCAATTTCTAGTAGGAAAAGCTTTCAATCGAGTCTCAAAATTTTCCTCAATATAGTCTGCCTCCAGTTCAACATTATTTACTGTTAAGTTTTCACTTAATTGTCATTTAAATGTAAGTAATTTTGAAGCCTTACAAATACGGTCACATTTCTTCTGAAGTGAGCTATTTCACAATGTCATTTCATTCACTGTTGGATTTACCACTTGTATTTTAATGGAAGTCTGTGGCCACCTACAGTAACATGACACATGTAGAAGGAAAATTATTCCACAAATGCAACATTGCACTATGCTAGAAATAAAGACCAACATATTAACTACATTAAGCCAGAATAAAAGGTTGAAACAACTCAGGAAGACTTTCACAGAAAGAATAAAATCCCAAACCCAAATGTTAATAGATAGTTGCTTCAGAATGCAGATTAATATTTGAAAAATGCAGTGTTTCAAAGTATGCATGAAAACTCCATTGTCAGAAAACATGTTACTCAAGTTTCCTAAAGTCCACTTTGGTACACCACAACTTCTCCAGATCTCCCATTCTTTCCATTAGCATCTGCTTCCTGTTAAAAAAAATATTAGAAGACTCTGCCCTCGTTAATCAGGGCCATGCTACACGTAATGGAATGCTTCCTGCAAACATTTATTTCAACTCAAAGAACAGCTGTGACTTAAGTCACAGTGGAATTCCTGTATAAAATCCCTAGATCCTATGGTTTAGTGTGCTGTGACTGAGAGCAGCTCCTCCACAGACTGAAGGACCAGCACTACCTGGTCTTCAAAGTGCTTTGTTTGTGGGGTTTTGTTTAATTTTTCCTTGAAGTAACAAGTCTGCATAGACAGACACCAAAGTACTGCAACTTCACATGCAAATTCTCAAAAGCCATACAAAGTCTGTCTGGCAGAAAAACCACCTCTGAAAAACTAATGGAAACTAGATCATTTTAAGTGCAGATCATAATGCAGACCTATTGTCACAATCACAAATCTCTAAGGTAGCAAAACTCATTAATCATATTTGTTTTCCTTTCTTGAAACACCAGGTTAGTTACAAGTTTTTGAGAAAAGAAAGGAAGAAAAAGAAAGAAAGAAAAGAATAAAAACGGAAAAGCTTGTCACTCTGCTTATGTCGACAAAAATTAAACATTCTCATAATGGCCAAACTTGTAAAGACTTCCAAAAGTATTGCCTAAAGATGAAGAGGAGAAACCAAACCACTGGAGAAGAGCACAAAAAAATCTGAGAAAACAACACTGCTAATTCTGTTCCATGCAAGTCCTTGGATCAACAATCCAACAAACTAATACAGGTCAATATTCAGTCACAATACAGATATATCAGCACAAGTTTATGCACTAATAAAGATCATTTATGCATCCAGTTATTCAATATGCACATTATTAGGACCAACTGAACTTGTTAACAAGAGGAGAGTAGAACACAAAACATGCTTGCTTAAGATTTCAGCAGCCATTAGCAGAATGTGGAAATTCTCCATCTTTTATGCATGATTGCCTACCACAAAAATCCTGAGAATCATGCTACTCTTTGAAGGCCTCAAAGCAGAAAATCACAAGTTGCTTTTGATTAGAGTTCAATATGGTTCAATACAGCATGTTTCACGCCAATAACAACATTCTGTACACGACCAAGGATGACTTGTTAGTCCAGAGTGCCAGAGGGTGGAAAGGGAAGTAGGTATTGTGACTTGGGTAGAACAATCAGCCTCAAAACAAGAGACTTATTAGAAATACTGCCCTCAGAGGTCTGCATGGACCTCGGCCCTGACATGCAGGAATAGGCTACCAACCTTTGACTACTCACCTGCATATTTGGTAACAGACACAAAGCAAGGTGCCCCCCGTGGGATAATAATTATGGTGCTCACATAAGATGCTGTCAGGGAGTTTTGGTGAGGGACAGTTAAGAGTCCTGAAACTTACAGGCATGGCATAAACTCATGAGATAGGAAATATGGATGATGACAAATCTAAATTTTTCACAGGCATTCTGGTAAAATGCTCTAAGCTCTTCCAATTTTTCAACAAGCAACCAAGATTGAAATAGAATCCAGGGTCTTTTTGATGCTTTTAGATGTTAACATCAAACCATCTCAAGACTGAATGCATCATGCTGATTCCACTCTAAAAATGAAATGTGACGCTCAAGTAATGCTTCTGAGAAAAGGGGAGGAGAGAGGGCTTGATGGTTCATAGTGTCAAGTAGCAACATAACATCAGCCAAGAACATCGAGGTAAAAAAGATTCTGCAAAAATTAAGCCATTTATTCTTCTGCCTGGCTTCGGTTCCGGCCTCAATTCTAGTTTCTACGCTAACACTGAGAATAAACAAAGATGCCACTGGTTTGACTCCTGTTTGCAGATTTAGTACCATGCAATTAATTCCAAGTGTTCTCAGAAGCATCCTGAGATCACCTGGGGAGGATGTGACCTTTTCTGAAAACCCCTCTTCCTGTAAAGAAAGGCAAAATGAAACATTTCTGGAATAATGAAAAAAACCCACACAAATAAAAAAACTATTCAACTGCTCTCCAAAAAAAAAATGCAGCCACAGCAGCAAGGACTTGATCAAGGTCCTCACCAACCATTTCTTGATCCTGAGTAGAGGGACAGGAATAGCTAACAAGCTTACTCTAGGGGAGATTGTGTGGATTTCTTTCTTCACACAAAACTTGTATTACAAAGAAGCACAACTAAATAATTGGTTGGAGGCTTAGTTGGTAAGAACTACTAGAAGTGTTGGTATAATTCAAGAATTGCAGGAAAGTAAGTTTGCCAGTAGGGAAGGAAAGAGCAAATAAATCCATTGGAATTTCTTCTTTGAATTTTAACTAGAAGAATATGCCATTTTCCAAATGTCAGAGTTTATCCAGTCTCTGGGAAAGAACTACTGAGGCAATTTCCTAACACTTCTTCTCACCTTGTCAAGAGTCCAAGTCTTTGAGCTCAGAAATCTCTGTATGACCCTTTAGAGTCAACAAACACAAGTTTCCTTCGAGCTAAGAATGTTTTTTTAAAAAAAATTTCTAAATATTCTAATCACTAAATGCTGTTTCCATACCACCCCTTCCCACAAATCCTGAAGGAACTGAGCTGCTGCCAGAAATTCTAGTTTAGTAGTTCCCTAAAAGGGAATAAGAAAATCTAGGAACTTTGCCCTTGATACCTACAGTTACAGATTTTTCACTCCAACTTAGAAAACAGCCACAAAATGCCATTAATCTAAACCCTTCACTTACTCTTTCTGAATCCTTCTGTGACTTCCCCTTTGGAAAGCAGCTCGATACAGCTGGCATAAAACTTACCAAGAAAAACAATGTTGTGTTTTGTAACACAATCCTGGAAAAGCTGCTTTGCTTCAGTTTATATTTTATAGTTTGTTTCACAAGCCCAAAAACTAATTATCCATTGTGCAATATTTTATTCGTGTACTCTAAAAATTTGGCAGAATGGAAGAGACATCCATACAAGAGGGAAAAAAAAAAATTCTGAATAAGAGTTATATACATAATTGGGGAGCATCACTGTTCATTTTAAAAATTAAAACCCACTAAGACTATCAATGCTAAAGTGACAACAGCTCAGCATTCAGAAATCCACAGGTTTGTAGAATGTCAAGCAAACCTGTTAGACTGCATGTAATTCTCAAGTGTACTAAAGGGCCTACACCACAAGTTCCTCAGTTTATATTTTGGTTGAAATGCCTCAGATGTACTCAATTTCTACAAATTTGGACAAAACACCTGCATCAGGTATGTTTATCTGCCTTTTTTTTTAATCAACAGTTTAGGACACATTTTGTGTGTTGATTTTCATAAACTTTCTCAAAAACTCTTAGAAAGGGATTGGGCCATTTACTTGTTTTTCTTTGTTCATCATTTGGGGCTGTCCTGACTTGAGCTACAGCAGTCACTAAGATCAGCAGCACCTACACTGCACCTGCACTCCAGTAAGGAATATCAAATGCAGGGATCTGTACTAAACAGCCTGTTTCAAATTCAATCTGTTTTTCTTCTACATAGAAGAGGAGGAAATAGATTCTTGTCTCAAGATTTTAAGAGTTTGAGGAAGCAATTCCTAAATTGTTATGACAAAAAATATAATTCTTAGAAATATCTTAAATACTTCTAGTAGCACAGAATTCAAACTACCAACAAAATGAATTCAGGAGGCACTTAAATCCTGGAAATGAATTAAATGACCTACAGCAGGGATTAAAAGGTTAGAATCTGAGACAAGAGATGCTACTGATGTTTATACAAAGTAGGAGTCAAGAAGAACAGAGCAGGAGAAATTCAACACACTGTTCTATTTTCTTATTGCCTCAGTTTCATATCCTTTCAACTACATTGACTTGCAAGGCTATTGTGAGGGATTTCTTCTTTTTGTAATTGTTAAAACAATTGTGTGCATCATAAATATATATCCATGAA
>NW_008659875.1:8473-21249 GCF_000695815.1 Acanthisitta chloris
AAAATTACCTAACTTTCCTAGTGGTCTTCTTAAATGCTACTCAGGCAAAACACACTTGTAAAAGGATCAGTGTGTCTAAAACCCTGTAATTTTTTTCACCTGTTATCAATCAACCTAAAAATATCACATCTTTGTCAACCTGACCTCGTTAAAAGTCCAAAGATAAAACTAAAACTGCACACAGAACACTTGGTGGTCTAACCATCACAATTTTTTAAGAGATTACTCCTTCAAGTCTCAAGGCATGATGAATGACAGGAAAAAGAAATAGAATATTACTGAGGCTATATGAAGTCATGAAGAACATAAACACAAATAAATAATCCCCTTGAATAGCTTTTGTCAGGTAAGCACTCTAAATCTCGTCACAGGATTTGACAAGTGTTTGTCAAAACCCAAAAAACCACACTTTATCTGAGTATATAATTTTACCACCAGTTTGCTCCATGGCATATTCTACATACAAAGTCATAATTGTTACAGCAAAGAGTAATGAAAAAGATGATCTATGGTTTTAGATTACACTTACCTGTCATCCTTTTATGCAGAATGCACTTTCAGAGTCTTGCTTTAAGGAAGAATTTAACTACCTGAAATTATTTGAAAGTGTGAAGAGTTCAAAGCCAGCCCATCCAAGCAACAGCAAGAACCAGGAGCCCATTCACGGTAGTCAAAAAAACCAGATCTATTTCATGAAAGTCACCTATAGCCACAACATATTTAGCAGTACATGGGATTTCTAAGTTAAGACAAATCACAACCTTGAAAAGAATTACAAATAGTATTAGCTCCCCAGTATGGCCAAGAAAGCACAGAGCCTTACCTGACTGTGGTTAATGGCAGCATGGTTACCATGAAATGGAGACTGCCTTTCTTTATCGCGGTGATGCCTACTGCTGTGTTTGCTTCTCTGCAGCTGTTGACGTAATTTTGCAATCTAACAAAGGAAATTCACAGTAGATGTCAACAAATGTATTCAGGCACACATGTAGTTTCACCAATCTATTCCACCACTTAGTAAAAATTATTTGCTACTATAACATTCACAATTGCCAGCACTAAATTTGACTCAAGTTCCTGCAAACCAAACATGTTAGCTACCAGTTCAGCTGAAGTCCAGAAGATACCTCTGGAGATTTAACGAAAGAATTTGAAATATATAAAGTTTAAAAGTAGCCTGGTCACTGCTGTATTTTCTTCTTTGATGCAGAATGTCACCCGCATTCAACACTTTCTTTCCCACACACATTCAGATTAAAAATGTTAATAGACCTTATTAGAATAGAATGATAGAATTCTATTATAATTATAGAATAAATAGAATTATATTAAATTAGTACTTAATGAACAGATATTTCTTACTTTTTACCAAGTCCATCAACTGTACAATAAAACAAGCAGTACAGAACACCTGCCTTCCTGCAAAATCACAGTATCAGTGCATACCAGTAAAAAATGTAATCCAAAGGTATCTCAAACAATAGCATTTCTGACCTCCTTGAGTTGTTCATTGCTGCCCCAGGATGATGAACGTTTGTGTGAGCTTCTCTTCTTTTCTAAATATTCTTCAGCCCAGGCACTTTCTGTCTGCAGTAAGAAGATTAGAGGATTAATTAAAAAAGGTAATTGCTACATTCTGGCAGAGTATTTTGAGACAAATTAGAAAAGAGAACACTTAATATTTGCTAGATTCAGAACTGAAAGCGAACAGGAGTCACCAACTAGAATCCTCTCTGACAGGTAAAGTATGAGAAAGTAGACTGAAACTATGTAAATTAAAAGAAAAAAACCCCAAACCAACTTTCAAACCTACTCTAACACAGGAATGTGCTAGTTTCCCTTCCAAATTATTGAGCAAGAGGCAGTATTTGCAGCCAGATGTACCAAAAGCTGCTCCAGAGCTCTGAAGAACCAGTATGACAGTGCTGAGCTGGGAGGAGATGCTACATTTTATTTCCTGCACAGACGCTGACCTTGTTATTTCTGATGTATTGGCAAGGGTAGCTTGGTACAAATGTCATGAAAGGCTGCACCAGTACAGCTTCACAATCATGTTATTGCTCACAAGAATGAGAAAAAGGAATGCAAAGCGTATAAGGACCATGAGAGCTATTGCAAAGCAGGGAATTTGTTAATGCCTCAAAGGGCTCTGGGTTCATAGCTGTCCCAGGCCAAGCAGAAAGTAGCACAGATAATACTAACCTGGTTTCACTGAACCAACAGAGACACTAGCGTTTAATAGAAGAAAAACTTGTAAACATATGCTCTGAAAGAGTTCTGAGAAATTCAAAGTATCATTACGACAACCTGTATTTAAGGTAAGACAACACACAGGAAAGCCAGTGATAACACTGCACACTTTATGGACAGTTTGTATTCCCACTTAACCACATCCAGAATGGCCTTCAAAAGCAGTGAACTGTAAAGGCTCTAAGGAGAGGGATAGTAACATATATCAGGAACCTCCCTGCAGTCACAAGAAATATACCCAACGAAGCAAAGGGAAGGATTTCTGGAAGCAACATACACACTGAAGAAGACAGCAAATTCCTTGAAATTCACTGTTGCCACAGTACACTTCTTAGCATAGAGCAGTGATGTAGCTAACCTCGCTTTTAAGAGTCACTTTCTCCTATAAATAGGAATTTTGTTTGCCTTAAAGTCTTCACATCTTCAGTATGCAACAGTTGCTCTTGCACGTGAGACTAAGAGCTTGCAGAAGCCACAAGCTTTCCTGACTTACCACATCTGCAATCAGATCAGAGAAACCCACGGGGCCTTCAATAATGTGGTATTAATCCCCAATTTCGCAGGGAATATGGAAGTGTAACTTCAAATACACAGGATGTAACCCTCACTAGCTTCAGTTACAAACAGAAGTTTCATATAAATGAAACCTCCACTATCACTGATCTTCACCATTCCAAATCAAAAACTAACTAGAACAAATCTGAATAATAAAGTTAGCAGGGTTGCTTTGAAATTCCTATTTCATAGCAAAATCAGAATCCACTACAATCTGTTTTTCCAGAAAAGCACCCACTGATCTTCATCATAAAACAGATTAGTCGATAACCCCTGTTCCCAAGCACCAAATCTTTGTCTAGTCAATTCTCAAATGTCAGTCAGGAGTCTCATCCTGTCCTCCAGCTCCTGGAACAGTAAGGTTTGGCCCCTAATTCTAGCTTCTCAACTCAGCACAACCATTACACTTGCCTACAGGAATCTAATTAACACTCTAATCAGTCTTTGCCTTTAATTTATATTCAAGACTTTGACTCAAGATTCAAGGCTTATTTAATAAATTAATATCTGATTCATTTAAAAGATTAAAGGTTACTTTGATGCTCATCCTCAAAACAAACAGTTAGAAATATTTTCAGAGTGGGAATAGCTATGAGACATTAAATTATAGGAAACCTGTACCTCGAGACAAATGTAATACTGCTTTAGCAAGTCTCCTCCTATTTATTCCCCATGTATTGTTTCTAATACTTATCAAGATACACAAACCAAAAAACCAATAGGCAAGGTGGGGTTTGTATTTCTCTTGGTTCTTAAAGTACTACTACTCACTTATTACTTACTACCATTCACAACATCCTCCCCCCGTTCTTGAATGACAAAGGGAAATTAGTTTAAGGCTAAATTTATTACAGATACCAGAACACTTAAGAAAAAAAAAAGACTTAAGAGACAAAAACTTTATAGTTGGAATGAAATATTATTTAAGAATTAGAAAAACCCAACAAAATATTTGTCTTAACTTGTACTTTGATACAGCTACATTTAAAACAGCAACATGCAAAGCCAAACAGGTTTCATTCAAAGGAAAAAAGACAAGACTACCAACACTGGTTTTAGGAGCATTTAAAACAATATGTGCAGGTATGAATTCTAGCCAGACCCTAGGACGCCTAGTAACATGTTTATTCATCACCCAACAAGCATTCTTCATGTACACACTTCAGTCTTGTTTTATAGAGAAGTTGTATATAGATTATAAAAGCTCAACCATGACTCAGATTATATTGAAACTAAGCTGGAAGAGATCAATTGAATATAGGAAATACTTTGGCACCAGTATAGAAATACAATTATTTTGAAAAAAGTATTATCCTAAGAAATCAAATACAAAAATTAATTGCAAAGGCACGTATACGGGTTTAGTTCTGCCCTTTAAGGATGCTTTTAATAGCTAAGCATGAACAGCAATTCACTGTGTATCATATACCTTCCTTCATCCTCTTACTATGATTTGCTTACCTTTTTCACCCCATCTTCTAACCATTTTCCAATTCCTTTTCCTGCACAGAAAACTTGTTCCTCAGCTGTCCTGTCTTCACCTGTTCCTACTTCCATCTTTTCCACAGGGCCATATTCCCCTACAGAACACCTTCCTTCTCTCCTGATCTGCTCTTTGAATTATGGTCCTTTCCACAACACGCTGTGGATCTCAAGACACACAGGAACTCAGCACTCTACACCCTACACATTTGCTGAGTCAGCATACTGAAACCTATGTGGCCTAACATTTTTGTTGCTGTGACCAAGCCCAACATGGGTTCAAACACAAGTATGTCCCACATGCCACCAGGTCCTCCTCCAACTGCATTTTGCTTATGTGCTCTGAATTAGTGGAGACCTGTTGTTCTGTTCCAGGAACAGGATTTAAAAATCTGATGTCTGCCTCTTTCACTCTACAAGTTAGAGAAACACACTGCCAGACTGCATCCACAGGAGAAATGAAACACTGGGATATTTTATGGAGCAACCCATGTTGAACCACTTCTGCATACAGTAAGATACCACCTAACAACAGCTCCCTTCAACAGGAATGCTAAAACATCTGTCGTGCAACACCAGTTTCATTCCTTTGTTGGTTCTGCTTTTAGAGATGGCATAGGACTGAACCTTTAAAAGCTTGTGAAATTTCGTTAAGCTATTGACCTTTATTGGCAAATCATTTAGTTTTCAAGGACTTTCCAGTTGAGCTAAACTTCAACATCATCCATGGTTCAATGAGGCAATTCTTCAATGTATATAATTCTGTACTTGGTGCACAGAACCCAGGTGAACATTAAGGGCCTTTTACAATCAGAAGATGAAGAGATAATCATAGAAAATGCTACAATAGCTTTTATACAGGCACTACAGAAACTTTTTTATTCCGTTTTAAAACAGACATACATATAAGGAGTCACTAAGTTCTCTGCATAAATTTAAACTAAATTGTACTTAATGCCAGTGCAATCTAGTGTACTGCACACCATAAAAAGAATGAGAATACAGACAGGCAATGCACCGGTGTTTTTCCGAGGCAAGAAAAAAATAGAACTCTTAAAAGATATTACCATTCACAGCCTTTTCTTAGAGAAGAATGCAAACAACACACACAATAGCAAAGGTAGTATTCCTGCAATTTGAAAGTGAATAGGAACTTGTGAGCAAGAAAGCTGAAGTGCATGTTTTCAAGGGAAAAGCTTCTTACGTTTAAATCCTGTCTTCACATTTAAATACTCCCGAGACAAAAGTCTGTCCTACCTGTGTAGCTTTGTCTCTCATACATGGAGCAGCTTGTCCGTGGTTATCACGAGGCCACTGTCCAGCAAGGTATGGAGCAGCAAGTGTATCCAGTGAGGAAGTCCGGCGAACAATACTGGAAGGGCTTGACGAAGGTGGCCTTGATTTGTCACCTAGAAAAAGAACACTTGATTACAAAGAAAGCAAGACAGAGAGCTTGTTCATTTTAATAGTCTACAAGAAACCATATCAATCTGAAACTACCATGTTAATAAGTATACAAAATAGGTAATATGGAAATTAAGTTTGCTTTTCCAGGCTCTATTCAGCTCGAATAAGCTATGAAATCTGTTTTTATGGTTTCCTTAAAAACATCCTTATGCCACAAATGTTACATTGGTACTCACACACCACCATTTACTCCCTTAAAGGTGTAATAGTCATTGGATTCTTATATGCTGAAGGCATGGAAGAAAAAAATAGCTATGTTTCCTCATACATAAAGGTTAATAAAGAAAAATTGTGTTGAACTTTTTCAGTTTAATGTCGAGTTTAGAGTTCACCCAACTAAGCCCTTTACCCTTCACCTACTTTACTTCAAGGGACACTATAAACTGCCATGTTTTATTAACCACCCAGTACATGAGATATGGTTCAACCCTTAGAAATCAAGTTTGATAAGGTAATGATTTACATTTCACAAGCCAATCAGGACATCTTCTCCCTTTAAATGCTACTTGGCAACTACATTCATATTCGCCTGATGATATATCTCCTGCAATACCTTCCTTTCAGAGTTTACGTTGGTATCCCTTCTCTGAGCAGTTTAGATAGAAACAGGAATTCTTACTAAAAAAGGTTAAATATAAGCACAGGAAGTAACGTGAGAAGGGAGAGTATGGTTAAAAATTTGTATGTATCCCATCTGTCAGTGAAATCTTAAGTAAAGTGGCAGCGAAAGACTACACTGCAAGCTACTAAGAACAAACACTGAAGAAAGGCTCCTCAAAACAGTAATTGAGGTGGTTAAATTTATGAGACCGACAAGCAGGAAAGGCCCAGGGTTTAGATATACATACACAGTCACACATTTTGAGATGTAAAATGCAAATCCAGAGATCACAATGACCTAAGCTTACTATCAACTCATCTGCCCCTCACAGAATTATACTTGAAAGAACTGTGTATTGATTTTGCTGATAACGAATACAAGGGCCTAAAATACATGACTAGGGCACAGCAAGCATGATTCAGAGATCAGATGGAAGCTTCAAAAGCACACTGGAAAAACTCAGTCATATGTCCTCCTCCTTGACTATGCCTTAGGATGATTCTGCACTAAAAGTATCAATAACAAAGCAATTTGTATTATACAGAAATGCATTTAAGGGCAAAAGAAGTTGAGCCTGATTAGCCCCCGACTGCTAGTCAGAAAATAAAACCAGTCAAATCAGAAGTCCAGAGTTCAATTTCTAAGCTGTTTCAACCTATTAAAAATATACATGATAAATAAGAATAAAACCTGTTAGGTACAGACTTGAGTAGTGTGGACATCATCTAAGTCTAGGGACATTCTACACCAAATATCCTCATGCAAATTTCACCTTAGAAAGGTACACATGAAAAATGTGGAAAATATTTCAACTATAAGGAAATAATTAGTAGCACTATGGGGAAATAATTATTAGCATTATAATCAGCCACATTTGCAGAAAGCAGTCAGGAAGCCTCATCTGTTTTATTATTTCTACTAATACAAACAATGATAAAACCTTACTACTGAGCTCACAGCAGATTTGCTCTCAGGGTATAGCAGCAAATCTGTTTTGGAGTTTGCACTTAAGACCCCTGCATCAAAGAAATTCTCTGACTACTACTACCAGCACACAGCACACTTTGTATCAGAAGATTTCAAAACAATTCCTTTTGTCTGTACTATGGGACAACGTGGCATGCTAATGCAATGTGTCATTCCTTAAAAATTGCAATTGCTTCCAAAGTTATATTAAATATTTGTCTCAGAATTAGCTGCCATACTCCCTCTGTTTATTTTTCTTCTGAGTTATTATTCTTCTCCTTCAAGAAGCTTCTCTCTTTTTACCAAGGGGAAACAGAAAGGATGTGGAAAAAAATTATTAATCAGGAAGTGTATGTAGTCAGTCACACCATCTGCAAAGCCACTGCAGCAGACAGCTTCAAAACTGAAGCAGAAGAATCCAGTAACCTCTTCTCTCCACCACAACAAGAAAAAAAAATTGGAAAGACTGTTTTGTTGAACAGAGAGAATGAAAACTGAAGAGCCTGTTTACTATTTAAGTTTGAGGGAAGCTGCTCATCTCAAGGCACAAAGCCTTATACTAAGTACTAAGCATTCTCTTTTCCTCTGATTTAAGAATTCCTCCAAGGAATTCTGTTTTCAAATTACTTATATTTAGATGGGGCAAAGACGTTTGGGTATGTTTTTACTCACTCTTCCACCTTCACAACATACCTTAATATAAATTGCCAAAGTACTACACAATTCCTTTTGCTGTTTCAAAACATGTCGATGTGAACATATACAATGTTTTCATTGCACTTTCCCCTACAATACTTGAAGCAAGTGTTCAGCTGCTATTTTTCCTTGATGTGACCTACATAACAAGAGATCTGCCTCCACAGAGATAACAGTTACAACAGCTGTGGCTGATGAAAAACAATAGAGTTGTTTCAAATAGACGCTTCGTAAATATTAGATCTGCTTTAATTGGCCTGATTATCTCTTTAAATCAGTATTTGTTACAAATATCAACCCTCCTATCCACCCGCCACTACTATAAATTTATTTAGAAGCAAAGTATTTCTGCAGTCTGGCCTCAAACAAAGCAAAGTAATAGAACAAAACATCTACAGAACATACTCAAATACAAATCTACAAAGCCTATAACGTGGGAAAGCAACAAGCAAGTTACCCTGTCTTCCTCAGGCATTGCTGTACAACTGACCAACTGAAGCTGCTGCAGGTGAGCTGGCATCACACACACCTATTTCAGCATCAAGTCAGGCACCTCCGAAGGCAATGGAAGCTAAGGCAGCCTAACAGTGGGACTAAAGAGCAAAACTGAACAAACACAGATGCTTATCAATAATTACCCGAAATGTAGGAAAGACAGCACTGACTTTGGCAGGAGCTTTGCATACAAGTCCTACAAGTACAATTACAACTGAAAAAGAACATATACCGTTGAGTTGGACACCTCACAGAAGATAAATTATTTTTATATATATATATGTAAAAAAGGAAGGAAAGAAGTGGAAAGGTCTTCTAGAAAAGCAAGTCCTAAGAGATAAACCACTGAAAATTCATCTTTCAGTTTTCCAGAAAAGTTCAGAACTGTGGTTAGAACTGTAAAATAACAATTACTGTTGAAGCGTAACTTGAAGATTGACCTTACTGTCATGTTGATACCTTTCTGCATATTTGGTACTAAATTTTTGAGAGAGGCAAATAAAAACTCCAAAGAAACATCGTCTAACAGGATACCATGAGAAAACAAGCAGCAGAAAGAGCCACTGGAAAAGCGTAAGACACAAGTGAACTCACAAAATTGCCTGACAGAGTTCCACTTGAAGGGGTTTTTTTATACAAGTAAGATATCCAAAGAAGAGAGGAGTGAGACCCAATGAGCTCTCTGGCATCTAAGCATACAGCTCACCTTTTTGTTCTCTTTTGGTCAGCCTTTTCCCCAGAAAGGACACATTCATGGGATCTCTCCCAAGCACAGCTGGCTCCTTCCAAAAAGTCATACAAACACAACTGATCTCTGGAGCCTCACCTGCTTTTCCTGCTTTGTCCAAAGAACTCCACAGACTTGGAGAGCATTAAGAACAGACACACAGCATAAGGGTGTACACTGCCTTTGGAAGACAATGCTAGCTATTACGTGCACATAAATGTAAAAGAACTACTCACTAGTAACTCCAAAGGGTCCCACAGTAGAAGAATGACTGAATTAATGGCATTTCATAAAATCAAACCTCAGAAAACCCAAGCTCTTCAAGTTACTTAATTCTAGTGAATGAAAACATTTTTTAATCCCAATAAACTGCCCTGAAGCGTTGGCCACAAGAAACCTACAGTAATCATGCTGCAAAACTAAAACTCTCTTTACACCTACCATTTGTTAAACAGCTTAGGTAGGCAAGGCAGACATGCAGGGGCACAAAAAGCCTTCTGCACTCCCTTGTCCTACAGTAATATCCTTCAGAAGTACTGCAAAACCTTGGCAATTGAGATCGACAGTCTGCAGCTATTACTCTGTCACTCACCAAATTCTTGAAATAAATAAATTGTATGGTGAAATTGAAGTGTAATGGAGTTCCATTTCTTCCCTCTTCCTCAAGGAGGGGTTCACATCAGACCTAAGACTTCCCAATATACTGTTATAACTATTTTCATCACTTCCTTTCACACAAGTAGGTTTTAATACTGCTCTTCCATGGACTACTCTAAACAATCAAAGGCCAACTTAGTTCCAGATGAAAGTAACCAATTTTTCTCCTTAGTTTTTAGAACGAGTTTACATATCCAATGCAGTCAACTGAAATATACCAGAAAGTTCAGCATCCAGTAATCTCTCACTACTGCAAGGTACCTGAAAGGGTCAGTAAACAACTTTTATGGCTCTGGTCTTGACCTTCATGTTTACACAGCCTGGTACATTACAGCATTTTTGAAGCTGAGCAGTTGAACTCTTCTGAGAGAAGATGTGTTTTATATAAGAACACAAATAACAAGATCCCATTTGATCTTTACTCAGTAAATATACCAAGACAAAACCAACAATAAAGATAGGAAAATGTATGTGCTTCGTCTAATTTTGCAATACTGTACTATGAGGGCAAAACAATGTCCTCTAACAGGGGTGGTTTGCAGAGAGTTAAAGAGCCATATGTGAAAACTGAACAAAAACTGTAGACTGCAGGACAGACATGGCAGTGTAGAAATGAGGGCACACCAGTGATGGGAAGGACAGAGCACATTAACATGCAATTAGAAGCTGCAGTCTGTGAAATAAGTGCTAGACACTGCAGGAAGGGAAAGCAAAAGATGCAGACGTGGTAGGAAGATCCAGGCTTCTGGCCATATTTAAGAGGGAGGGAAGTGGCAAGAAAAGCACATAAATTTAGAAATTGTAGGATGGAATCTTCCGTTTGTAATTATCGCATAATCAACAGAAAATTCAGTTAAGCATTTCCAACATTCAGTTGCAATTCAGTTCAGAAAGCAAGGACAAAAAAACCCAACCCCAAACCAACAAAAACCACACCCCAGAACCACAAAAGAAGCTACAGAAGTCATATTTGTAAATTCACAAGCTGGAGTGCAAAGCAGGTTCATGAAAACTACCTTCAAAACTACTCAACTGCTTTGCAGAAAAGAAAACCTGAAAAACAGGAAATCGAGCCTAAAGTATACAACTTATACTTAGATACAACTTATACACACCGGATCAAAATATCTGGGTTCCGCAGAAGCTATCATTCGTCTAACCTCAAGGCTCATTTTAAGCTAACAAAATTTGGCTGCAGTCCTTATCAACTGAAAGCAAGAAACAGGAAAACCCAAGTCCCTCTGCAGCAGATTCTGACCCATACCCTCAAGTGCCCTGCGGTGGCTGCACCACCATTGCTTCATCAGCAAAGAGGTTCCACCTTCATGTTCTCAGCTACCACTAAGTAGATAGGGAAAAACTGAAGTTCACTCAGCCTCCGGACTACACAATACAAATGTTAAGCAATACGAGACTGGTTTAATTTGCATTCGGGGCCAATACTAGTAGTGCTCAGGAATGTAAAAACATGGAAGCAATTCAAACTCTCCTGTTTTCACACATCTTGTGAAAAGCTAGTGGAGTTATCTTAACAGTAGAGTGATCAAGTGACTTGTTTCTATCCATGTGCTAATTCTTCGTACACAGTGAAGAAGCAGCACGGTTTCAGTGACTCCTACACAACGACCCATAAACAAGCACAATGTTTCCACCACAAGTTGTGCCTTCACAAACGGCTTTTGAAGCTAGATCTCAAAGCTAGCCGAACTGTTCCTCATTCTCCAGGCCAGGAGATTGCAGCTTAGGCAAGAGTTCTATAAAGTCCACAGAAAGAAAACAGGATTTTATGATTGTATAAGGTCTTTCAGATTACTGATTAACAAGAATCTCAAATGAAGAATACACACATTCCTCAATGAAAAGCCTCAGAATATAACCTTAATAAAACTCTCATTACTCTTATCTGCAAAATGGAAAAACTAATTCAGAACGTTATCAGAGCACTCTTACACTGCAGACAAGCAGGCACATAGTCATCTTGTACCAACTGGTTATGACTGTCTGATTTGGCAGCATCATTCCTCAAGAGCCAGGACAGGAAAAAAGGAAAAACCCAGCACAGTAGTCTGGTTATAATCATCACTTGAGAAAGGGGAGGGGAGTAGTAGGAGAAACAGAAGTGTTAAAGGGAATCCTGTTGGTCCTAGATTTCTGCATATTAGTCAACTTTATTGTGTAGATTACCACTGCCAATTTCATGAAAAAGAGTAGCTGTAAGCTTTGGTAATTTAAAGTCACTTTTTCTTCCAGCTTTGAGGGCATGAACAGAAAGCATCACTTATGCCTTTTTGAGTCAACTTTTATCCCAAGAAGAAAAAGGACTCACATGTCAGCTTCTATTATCCCCCAGATACCACATACTGCTTCAATTCCAGCATTCGCCAGTAAGAAATATTTAATTAATTAAAACCATTAAAAAGCAGTTTGGTACAAAACGTATGCCGTCCCCACGCTATTTCCTATCTTCACTACAGCACAAGCTTGTCACCACACTCCAGCTCACACATCCTTTGCAGGGTTCATGTTGAAAGTAACTACTGGGGGAGACACCGAACCCTTTTTTCCTACATCCATGTGCCATGCCCCGAGCGCTGGCTTGTGCTCTCATCGCGAGCTTGGGGACACCGGATCAAAACCACACGCACCATCTGGCACGAGGTGCGCAGAAAGGGCAGACGCGAAGGCTTCAGCACAGCCCCCAAACACCAAATTCAGCCGAAGCTCGTACCAACGCACCTTAAGTACATCCACACCATCAAATCCCTCTCATCTGTGGCAATACTCGCGGTACTACCGGAGCGGCCACAACCCCCACGTGGCACGCTGAGCTCCCCATCCTTGCGAGAGCCCAGGCGCAGCAGAGCAGCAACAAAAGCCGTT
>NW_008659876.1:0-661 GCF_000695815.1 Acanthisitta chloris
TATATATGTATATGTATATTTATATATATACACTTACATCTCCTTTCATTTTAGGCAGGAAAATAATTCCTTTTCTTTAAAATCCCAGATTTTCTGTGTTTTGCAATACTGTGCTAGGCATTTACTGCCAGAATCAATTAGCAACAACTGTAGAAGTTGTTTCATTCAAGAAACGTATGATTTGCCATCTACACATCTCGTTAAAAAACTAATTTGAAAAGCCACTGTTGAAAGTATTTTGTCAGCTACCTTTTGTTGTACCTTTTGTTGACCTTGACAGGTTTGAGAGGTGGGCCCATGCAAAACTCATGAAGATCAACAAGGTCAAATGAGAGGTCTGCACCTGGGTCAGGGCAATCCCAAGCACACATACAGGCTGGGTGGTGAATAGATAGGGCCATGAAGATGTTTAGAGGGCTGCAGTACCTCTCCTATAAAGACAGGCTGAGAGAGCTGGGGTTGTTCAACCTGGAGAAGAGAAGGCTTCAAGAAGATCTGAGAGTAGCCTTGCAGTACTACAAGAGGTACAAGAAAGATCAAAAGGGAATTTTTACAAGGGCATGCAGTGATAGGGCAAGGGGGAATGGCTTTAAACTGAAAGAGAGTAGGTTTAGATTGGATAGCAGGAAGAAAATCTCTACTGTGAGGGGGGTAAGACACA
>NW_008659876.1:767-4245 GCF_000695815.1 Acanthisitta chloris
GCAGTGAGGTTGGAATTAGAAGATCTTTAAGGTCCCTTCCAACCCAAACCATTCTATGATTCATTCTATGATTCTACCTTTACACTCTGGCCAAAAAACCTCCAGTGTCCTGGGCTCAGAGCACTAAAAATCTACCCTTGAAGTTTGTTCTCTCTTTTGTAGATGTTAAGAGCTCATTTTTTCCCTCATGCTGCTTGCTCTGTGGCATGTGAGCAGAGCCTCTGAGCCTTCTGCCTGTGGCCTGTGGCCAGAAAGACACTGACCTTCAGTGTCTTTTTAAGATTTCACTTTGGAGACAGCAGGTAAAGCAAGATCGTGGACTATCATAGCTGTGTTGGTTACAGTTTCTAATATTTTGATTAACAAAAGTAATTTCATAACATCAAGCAATACCCATTGCTGATGAATGCTACTTCCGATTCTTAAAAGAAAAAAGATGCTTCATGTCCCTGACATAATATATTAGCAGCAAATTTATCCAGATATCAGGAATTTTGCTCTTACTGCTTGTTTGTTTTCAAGGTTTTCCTTCATCTTTACAGAGCCTCTTTCTAATGTGGCCAGCTCACATATTTTAGCTTGCAAAAAGAGTAAAGTAATACTATTTTTAACTTATTATTAAGAGTTAGAAATTTAATTTCACAAACTTAAAGCTTTATAGTTGTATTAGAGACATAACTGGTTAAAGTGTACATGTTTCTACATAGCAAACAGTTCTGAGTTAATAACAGATTAATTTGATGCTGAATAACCTTCTTGAAAACAGAATACCCTAACACACATTACACTATGCCTGTAAGTGTCAGGTGAAGATTATATTTAGGTTTGTGAAAATTTTGGCCCTATAGAAATGGATTAACCTGCTAGGGCTGATTGGATTAAGCAGTTGTTTACTGTGAGAATAAAACAGAACTGAAATATAGCTCAAGTCAAAAATGAAGGGATGGTCCTTTTGCCTTTTATGTCACAGGATGAGTGGTAAAGATGCCCCAAAAAACCAGTCTGTACTCAGAAATACAAAACAGTCCAATAAAGTCATTTTACTGTTGAAAGCACTTGTTGTTTTCTGTTGTTTACTCCCTCCAGAATATTTAGTGACTGCAAATTCAGAGGTGAGTGCTTATGCTGGGGATGAATGAAAGGTAGTTCTGAGATGCCTGCATCTCTTGCAGAGCAAGAGCATCAGTCAACTCCACATGTCGTTTCATAGTACTGGCTGTCATTCTTAGCAGTGTTGCTAAAACAACTCTTTTGTCCTTGCACAGCTCTGCTGAGAGATACTTGCCCTCTAGTTTAGGGATTCAGTTTTTTCTTGTCTTCCAGGAATTTTATTCTTCAGATTTACCTTCCTGATAATCACCTGCAGGCTTGTCAGATGCTGGTGACAACATGTTCCTCAGTGCAAGGAAGAGACATCACAGACCCTTGACTCCTCTGTTTGTAGGTCCCCCAGAGATGGTAACAACATCGAGATAGGGAATGAGGGATGTCTGTGATGAGACATCTGGGTGAGAGACAGTAAATTTTTTGACTTCTGCAAAAATAAGATAGCTGTGCTTCTATTTTGTTATGCAATTTACTTTAGCTGTAGCTTGGATTCAGTCTGAAGGTTGCTTTTCTAAGCACAAGGTAGGTCTTAGTATTTGTTTAAATATTTCTTGACTATTGTGTATTGCCATCTTTAAAAAAAAAATCAAATACAGAATTTTCAGTTATTGTTGACCAGTTTTTGTGGGTTGTTAAATAAACTGCCATTTCTTTTTACTATCCTACAGCTTGAGATTCTAGAATATTCTGTGGCCTATTTCTTGATTAAATATATGACCTCACATGGTATGAAAATGATAAATTTCTCAGGAAATCTTAAGATTTGCTATACACTTATCCAGAATCAAAACAATTTTTCTTCCTTACTGATGACAACTCTCATCAATCTTTTGTAGATAGACAAATTAAAATATAAGTTGTGATCCATGCATGGTATAATTGCCACAGGTTACTGGTAAAATATTGTTTAAGTTCAGCTGTCTGAAACTGCCTCCTTCACTAATAAAAGTTTTCTCTCTGCTCCACCTGTGATGCTGGCAAGCCCAAAGGCTAGTATCTAGCATTTGAGTTTGTTTCTCTTACTGCTTTTGAAAGGAGAGTGATGAAGAGTATTTGTATGCCACTGTGGTCACAAATACTGTCAAAACCCAAGAGATTTTTACAGGAAAGGCAGCAGCAGGTTCAGACAGCTTCATGCTGTATTAAGAACCCCCTTCTTCCTGCTCAAAAGTTGCAGACAGGTTTGGCCCTCAGTTTCTCTGTGTTTTAAAATTTAATGTAATCTTGGATACACATATCAAACCCACTAATGGCTACTGTGCCATCATCTAGGTTTGCATTTTCTAGCAGATACTGAACTGAAGCATCTTCAGTACATCTGAAAATTCACCATTTCTTTTGCAAAAGGTGTTAGGGTTCCACTATTCCATCTTTCTTTCTTGTCTCTTTCAGTGATTTCCCCCCTGCCTCTCTTTTCCACCTGTCCTCCAGCTGCAGCTGCTGCATCCTGGGGCCTGATTTCATTCTGTAATGATTATTGCAGAGCCTCTGTGATCCCTAGTCTCTGGTTCTGCAAAGTTTTCTCTGCCATGTGTTTATTTCCTCACCCATCCTATGGAATAAAAGATGTGGAATAATGTTTCATTCAGAAATAAACCGTTCATGTTCCTGCTTTGCACCCTGTTACCAAAAATATATTTTAATAACAACACAAGTAATTCCAGTAGATATTACTGTATCTAAAATGTCTACAGTAATGGACCTAATATACTATTTATTGCCCTTTAACTTAGTATTTGTACTTGAATGACAATAGTCCCACTGTGAAGCAATTGATATAAGTTGTCCTACTGTGCTATTATGTTTTAATGTCCCTTACCACACACTTTTATACTCCAGCAAACATTTTCACTGTGATATAAAATATCAGGTTTCTCTCTTCTTTATAGTTTAAAATAACAAACTAAAACTGCCCAACTAGATTTGTTTTTTTTAAAAAAAGAAATATATATCTATAGTGTATAGATACATATATTTATATTTTTATATTTATGTACATATAAAATTATCTTGAGTTTGTTGTCTCCACTGGAGTCAATTAAGCCAGTTTGGTGAAGTCATAGAATCAAGCCATGTATGACACAGTGTGGGTATGTGTATTTGTTCTGTGTGAACTGCAAAATATCCTACTGAGACCAATATAAAACACAAGAAACCATGATATAATTTGGAACAATGCTTTCCTTGATGAAGGAGAAAAGCAATCATAAGATTAAATACCTGGAATCAAGGTTATTGCACAGATAAGTAGCTCATATGTAAAAAAAAATATGATCAATCAGGTAATAGTTTGACTTCCCTTCTTGGCACTTCGTACAATGATGTTCAAGTCCATGTTGTTAATATGCCTCCTTTTTTATCTTTTTTTCTC
>NW_008659876.1:4274-12307 GCF_000695815.1 Acanthisitta chloris
AAATGGTCTCTTGGGGATGCTCCTAAGCTCCCTGGATAGCTGTTTCTACCAATGACTTAGCTGCTTTTAGACACAAAATGTGCTTTTGTTCTCTATTCCAAATTGCTTATGGGAGTGCAAGGAAGAAGAGAAGTGATTCTTTTATTTTTCTTTTTGAAGTATGTACCTATGAGTGTTTTGGTGAAAGCCACCATCATCTGAGGAGGATGAGGGGGGAGCTCAAGAGCTTCCTGATTTTTTCCCGATATGTTCAGAAAAACTATATGTAATTTGTTGACAGCCTTTTGAGTATGTGGCAACCCAGTCCCGCAGTAAGATCTTGAAATCTCTGGTAAATGGCTGCTATGCACATGCAGGTTGGATGTGAATCCTTAGAATTGATGATGAATGGTTGGACCAAATGGTCTTAGAGGCCTTTTCTAACCATAGATTCTATGAAATATCTGTGAAGAGAGAGTCTAATGTGTCATAACCCTTTCCAGGCCAGACCACACGTGTGAGAAGTGAAAAATATCCAGGATAAGCAGGATTACCATACATGCCTGTGTTCTCCCTGGGGGGGAAATCATCAAGGAGAACAGGAAGAGCATCTGTGTAGGAAATGCAAGGCACAGCCAAAGCAGTATTTAAATGTTGGTAGATGCTAGTCATAAAAACTTGGCACACAGACTGGTTTTTAAGTTTGGACTTTTTAAATAAGCATGAGAGATTTTGAATAGCAACTGCTGTTAGAAAAAGTTGTAAGCTGTGTTTCTGAGGAGAGAACAATCTGTCCCTTTTGAGACACAGTGAAGAAAAGGGTGGCACTGTTGGTTTTGCTGGATATCTGTCAGAGCTGAGTAAAACCATCATAGGGTTTTGTGATAAAGAAAATCTTTGCTTATAAATTCACATCATTCTTCAAGAGAACCATTTGAAAATTATATATGAATTACAACTTTCAAACTAGAACAAATTACTTCAGGATTTCTTTTCCTCCTTTTGTTCCAGACAGCTGTATTGCTGATATGGTCTCCTAATAACAATAAACAGGGCCCCAGAAAGGCAGCTTGCTACAGCAGGAGGTAAGAACAGCAAACCAAAGGTTATTGCAGTACTGCAGATGGAAAGGCTATGCCTCAAATAATGTAAGATATTCATGCCCAAAAAGTCTACAAAGGCCAATTTTTCTTTTAAGAAATGTTGTGTAACTATATAATATGGTTTTTTGAAAAGGTGAGCTGTTTTCTTTACATGATATTAAAGCATTAAAGTGTAAGCCTTATATGGGAAATAACAGAATGGGCAAATAAACATTTAGTAGGTATTTTTTAATTGGTGGTAAATTTGTTAAAATATAACATTATTTTATTTCTACATGTACATTATGGTGCTAATGTATAATTATACTATATTGTGGTTATGGCTTTTTACATTTTGAAACAGCAAAAAAAAAGGTTAGAAACAATTTTCTGTTTGACAGATGCTGTAAGACTTGCAGCTCAATGTGTCAGACTTATATCAAGGTAAAAATATAAGCAGAAAAAAATGAATAATTTAGAATTCTGCTGTGATTTAACTAAAATAGAATAGAACATCACCCCTTCCCCATGGTGGGGGGAAGAAAAATAATTTAGTAGAACAATAGAACATCACCCATTTCCCATGATGGGGGGAAGAAAAATAATTTAGTAGAAATAATGAGAATGCTGTTTAGTCTATATTACCTTGTTTATTACCAATATAAAATAGAAAAATTTGCATGCAAAAATTGCAGTAAAAAAACCCCCATTTGTTTTCTTGTGAATTATGTACGTCTAGTAGTTTATTTAAAGGGAAGTTTGGTAACTTGGAGTGAAAGATACACCTCCTCTGAGCTCCTTCACCAGACTGACACTTGGAAGACTTGCATAAAGCCAGGTTTGTAACCTTTTCTGCAAGTGTCATCATGCTTTTTGCTCTAAGAAGTGGCAGCCTTATGTGTGCAGCTTATATGTGTGCTCCACAAGCAAGAAAAAGCTTGGAAAAGCTGCTGGATAAGTAAAATATAAAATGTGAAATGCATGATCAGTGTTTGATGAGGAAGATGGGGAAAATAAGGAAGATTTCAATAACTACTAAAATCCAAAGCCTAGGAAGAGTGAGGCCATGGGTCACTCTAAGTTATACCTCACAACATTAATAGCTCCTCTTACTTGGATTGAAAAAAAAAATGTGCCTTACCTTCATTCAAATTTTAATTATTAATAGCTCCTCTTACTTAGATTGAAAAAAAAATTGTGCCTTACCTTCATTCAAATTTTAATCTATGAAATCTTCATATGACCCAAAGAAAAAAAAATTTGGCTCATGCCCTTTAGAAATATTTAGTAGCTTCAAAAAAATATCCAAAATGTGTTAATTGGTTTACATATTTTTGGAGGAATTAACGGGTTGAGTAAATTAGAGAGATCCCTGAAGGGATCCCCAAGTGGGCAAACATGAGCAAAAATTGAGACTTAAAGCCATGTATAAGACAAAGAGTTCAATTATTGTTTCAATAGGGATTTTACAGAATAATAGAAAGAGACTTAAATCCAAACACATTTCTGTCAGAACAAGGGATAGATCTGAATCACAAAATGTAAATATTGTGGAACCTCCATCCCAAAGTCTGCTGCTGGCATATGGGAGTTTGTGCTAACAAAACCCATAGAGCTCACAGTATCCATCTGGGGAAAATACCCATGATATAAAAGGCCAAATGAGGATCAATACCATTAATAGATCACTTTCCTCAGAGCTATTTCCAGGCTGTGTATTTGAAGCAGATTAATAGACAGGCCTAGATTGTTTCAGTAAGCAATTTGGATGGAGCTTGATTCACCTTGAACAGAAAGACAAGAGACCTGACACAATTCACAGACTGTGACCCAGATTCTGTTCAACATGGAAACTTAAAAGAATAGGAGGTACAAGGAAGAGAGAGGTCTCAAGCAGGGAAGGCACAAGTAATATGAAGACTGTGACATTTTCTTTCTCTGCTAATCTCTTCTAGAAAAGCTGTCCATTTTGTTCTTGCAAGCAGGGACTCCAACTGTGTGTAGCTACTTGGTGTGTAGTCAAAATTTTGAATTAATGGAATATACAGCTGACAATCTGACCTGTGTTATTTTCTAGCCATTCAAGTTCTGGCTGCAGGCTGGCTGAAAGCAAAGGTTTTAACTAGAAATAGTTTGAAAACATGTGTGCAAGTTTCCAGAAATAGTCTTGCAGAAAATACACGTTTGCTATAGGTGTTCTTCGTGTAAGCCCTATCAACAAAACTTTAATTTTTTTCCTCTCTGAGATTTTCTTCTTTTAATTGCTATTTCTCACCCTGCTCATAAGTGGAAATGAAATGCTTTTATCTCAATTTAGCTAGTATTTAATATACACAAGCATTTAAATAAATGAGCTCTTTACAGTCTCTATTTAAAGTATTTAAAATTTGGCGACAAGTACTAAATGATTTTTAGAGAAAATAACCGTGATTATGCATTACAATAAATAATAATTCTTTCCCAAATGACTATTTTTTTCTCTTTTATGTAGTATTATAGTTATGAGGTTTAAAGGCACAATTCTAAAAGGGAAGATTACAGAATAAAATTTAAACTGGATTTTAATGGATTTTAATTTAAATGTAGTTTATCAACATTGAAAGGAATTGAATACCTCGTGTGTGGTCCTTATTGTTGTCTTCATTTATTATCCAAGACCTCTAACAGACCACTTCAAACACATCATACAGGGACCAAAGTAAAATTGCTGCTAATAGTGGTTTAACTTGATGCATGGTGGTACACACTGTCCCTTCCTCACAATTGGTTTATTCATCTATAAGGTGGTTTATACCTTATTTAATTAGGGATGCCTCATATTTATAGATGTCTGAACATAGCATTCTCTTTGATTACTGCCAAGTGCTAAACTCTTCTATCCTAACTGAAACATGTCAGGTGGCCCAGGACAATATGAGCTGTCCAGGAAGACAATGGATAACTTGAACAGGATAACAGGAGCAGAGTAAGTACTGAACTGCACCAAGGAGAGGTAAAACATATACCATCTTAAGAAAGAAAGAAACTTCTGAAAGATATCTGTCACAAGAAACCAGGAAAAAAAAGCTTTTAATGTATCCCAACATATTTGAAAGTGATGACAAAGATCCAAGAAAAGACATCCTGAGCAATTTCCAATTCGAGATCAAATAATAACAGAAATCAGGGGCCTCAACCTGTGAAAAGGATTCATGTAAGAAACAATTGCAGATTTGGCAGGCTAAGGAAGGCAACCAAAACTGGCCATATGTTTTCAGGGGAGAGAACAAGAAATGTTAATGCGTTGGATAAGCAAGTCTTAAAACTCCCAAGAGCATACAGAAATGGAAGAAGATCAAACACTCAAAGGAAAGTCTAAATAATGAATTGAGGTTTGCTTAGAAGGAACAAGCTGAAACATTTTGCAGGATAAGGAAAAAAAGTCGGATTTAAGCAGTGTCTGGTGTTTAGATGGACTATATTTGGAAGAAGCAAAGCCATCTTCTAGAAACATCAGTGGTGTTTAATGCATCTGAAACATTCAGTTTCTAATGCATTCAGAATGCATCTAAAACATTCATTCTAATGCATTCAGTAGAATGCTGAATGCATTTAAAACTATGTTCATGATGCAGTTTTGTACAATAAGTAAAAGGAGGGATTTTATGAAATTTTATCCAAAGAATTATGTATGAGAACTGGAACATCAGCTTAAATATTAGTGAAATCTTTATAATTTGTAAAGTGAACCCTGGTGCCTAAGCTTGTGTGCTATCAGCAACAAAGGCTTCGGAGCAAAGTTATTTTTGGTAAAACAGAGAATGCTTGAAGAAGAGAGCAAGATAATAATTGATAGTATAAATGTTTATGAAGGGAGGTTTAAAAAAAGCAACCCGACCTGTATCAAAAGAGCTTTCGATGAAACAAGAGTAATAGGTTTCTGAACAATTACTTTTGCTATCTAGAAGTAGCATCAGTAAAAAACTAGGACTTTTGGATGTGAAATTTAAGTGCTAATGTCTGTGCTTACTAAATGGGACATATTAAATGTTATGATAGGTAAAAGACCACATTCAGTTGTTATGAGATTAAATGGTTTTCAGAAGAATAAGATCATAAGTGTTCTACTTCAGGTCCAGGGTGCTCAAGCTCAGTGGTGCTATGGATAGTCCTGTAGAAATTAAGGGAGAATGCTTTAAAAAGCTGAAAAAATCAGATTCTTATTTGGCATTTCAGGGCTTTAAATTTGATCTGTCACCAGCTGAAATGGTTTCACAGAAAGCTTAGAGCCAGACACCTTGATTGTATAACCTCTTCTTTTAACTTAGAGGTAAGTAAGAAAAGGCAAAAGTGAAACAGAAACTGTACTTGGGGAATGGAAATAGGTAAGTAAGAAAATGCAAAAGTGAACAGAAACTGTACTTGGGGAATGGAAACTGTCATACAAGCTGTACATCTGTGAGACGTGTGATGGACAAATGTGAGCAAACAGCAAATATGATCTTCAGTGAAGTTGTTCCAATGAGGTTGTTATTGAACATGCAGGAGGAACTGTCAATAACTCCTCCTCTGGTTGTTATTGAACATGTAGGAGGAACTGTCAATAACTCCTCCTCTTCAGAAAGAAACTGAAGGAGTAAGAGGTGAGTTCTGAAATATAACTGTAGAAAGAGAAGCAGCTGCAGAGAAGTTGGCAAATTCTGAAATATAACTGTAGAACGAGAAGCAGCTGCAGAGAAGTTGGCAAAAGAAGGCACAGTATTACAGTAGTTGAAGAGCTGAAGAGGGGGAGAGTTCCAGCAGTTCCTTCAGAAGACCAGAGGAAGAATACAAACAGGGCTTCTTGCAACAGACAGTTGTCAAAGAATTCCCTGCTATATAAGCAGCAAGAAGAGGCAGTTAATACAGAATTGGTCTTGTATGCATAAACATATCCCTTGAGGAGAAGAAAGGAATACTGATATTTGGGTCAATCTGCAGCCACATAGCCAAGTGTCAGGTTATCAATGACATTCATGGCTGAGCCAACAGAAAATGAAACTAGGGAATAATTGTTAAAGGGCTTTGGGGAGACTCCATGGCTGGAGGAGCTTAGGTGGAGGTTACACAAACACCTGTCAGGAACCAGTTTGACATAGTAGGTGTCACTGTAAAGTGTCCCTGCCTGTGTCAGGGAGGGTGGAACTTGAAGATTTTTGAGGTCCTCTCCAACCCAAATCATTCTATGATGAGTGTATAGGTGGAACTAGAAGATTTTTGAGGTCCCCTACAAACCCAAATCATTCTATGATGAGTGTATATAGGCTGGTGATAATTTTCCATAAGCTTTAATCTTGCACATCCTCTCCAGGAGTAATTTCAAGTGTTAGAATGACAGGGATCATGCTATTGCTTAGAAATAAGAATGTAATGGAAAGCTTTTCAAACTAGCAAGGGTACTTTGAAAATGTCAGTGTTCATTAAATGTCATCAGGCATTTTATTCAGATGGCACAACTTAGAAAAGTCTTGCTGTGCATGGCTCTATATACACTCAAAGGAGAGAATTCATACCCTGCTAGCTCACATGACAGGGAAGAAAAAGTTAATAAGAGAACACATTTTTATTCCTCTTTTACTAAAGTGGCACAAAGGGGTAAATCAGTTGTGGTCATACAAAAAGCATATCATAACATGAAGTCATGTAAGTACTAATTCAGTACCTTTCGTTATTGCATCCTTTCTTTCTTTAGGAGTGTTGCATTATTCTGTGATGTAAGAAATTAAGATGTGTTTTCTAAGGTCTCCATTATCATACATTCTATTTCCCACATGAATAAGAGAGTCTTTTTAGCAGTTTGATACCTTGTTTGATGCAAGTCTGCAGTCAGTTAAAATGGGCTGCTATTGGCTGCAGATCTAGACAACCTAAAACTAAGCCCACCAGAGGCCATTTATCTTCTCCCACATTTTGGGAAAAGATTTTGTAAGGGACTAGACTGAGCAATAGGAATGGATTCAGCATTCAGTTAGTCATCATCATTGTGTGTGCCTGAGTGTTGAACTTGGTTGACAGACTGCAAGCCATGCTGAAAGTATTAATGAGAAGAGCAAGACAGGAATTGAGAAGCTTCCTTTTTCAGAGATGTTACATATGATGTCTTCTAAAGCTGAATCTTGAATAGTAAGATGATAGATATTGACTCACTTAAAAACAAATCTCCTTTAGGTCTTTAGCTGGTATCATAGGATCTCATTTAACAGAGCTGCTTGTTAACTCATTGAGGAAATTCAAGGTTGGGAGATGAAAAAGGCTCTGCATACTATCAGAAGGCAAGATGATGCATTGAGTTGTCTTGCAAGCAGGTGTATTTATTCCATTGATTCTTTCAAAAGCATTCTATGGATTTTATGACTTCTACTTTTCTCCCTTCATTTCTTTCAGTCTATAATTAATCTTGGGGAATGTTTGCCATGCTTCATTGTTATTTGGTACTCTATGAGGCTGTTTTGGAAGCCTATCTCTTACAGACACAAAGGAAGGATTTTTTTTCAACATATGGTGGGTACAAGAAACGTCAGGAAGACCATTCTGACTCTTTGTGCAGTGTCCACAACCTCACAGATTAAAGGCAAAAAATGAGAAGGAGGAAATGTGCACATATGCAATGGAAGAGAGAAGTGCAAGCATAGGGGAAAGATGAGGAAAGTATTTTTTTATAGAAAATAAGCCAGTCCTCCTCTATACTGTTGTATTTGAACATGTACATGCATAGACACCTTTAAACATACAACTCTTACCAAAGTGAAGGATGAAAACTGTTTAGTTTTGGTTTTCTGATATATAACTGGGTAAATTTTGCAGCAAATGAAGGTAAAAATTTTACTGGATATATACTGTCAGAGTGGTCGGATTCTAACAGTAGGATAAAAAAAACCCCACATTTTCATTACAAATAACTTTGAAATTTAAGGAATCAAAAAAGTGCTCATTAAAAAGAAACTTCACTCTTTC
>NW_008659876.1:12342-15684 GCF_000695815.1 Acanthisitta chloris
CTTCAAGATACTACTAATATAATAAGGAATCAATCAATGAGGACTTATGTCACAACAGTGTAGGGCAGCAAGTTGCAATGAAGTGACATTTGCTTGGATTTTAAGGGGGAGGAAAAGCATTGATGAAGGATCATAATAGATATTTGTTAATATTTTTGTAGTGCATTCTGCTTGTAGTAAACCTGTATTATGAGGTTGTAAGTTATGAACACACATGCACTCAGTAAAATGGGCTTTGCAGAGCATCTTTACTGAAATGCTCATTGAAGTATTAACCAGGCAGGAAGATGTTCTTGCTTGTGCTTCCCAAAATCATAGAGAGGAGCTGCTTGATTTTTTTTTTTTTATTATTTTTAAGATGCACTTTCAGAGAATAAGCTCAGGCCACCCTGAAGCAAAAAAAGGACATGTACATCTATCTGAAACAGAGACATTAAATAGCTTAAACTTTCAAAACTCAAACTGTATTCTTTTTCAGTGCAAGGCAGATACCTGTGTTCTTACTCTGCTGGATGGGTACTTTATTTCCCCAACATCCTAGTACCTACACTGACTAAATCTTCCTTCTGAATTCATCTCTCTGAGCCTTTCTGATTAGAGTCGTGTTTTGAATTCTAGATAACACGCTAATAGGGTTTTGTAGGGAAGCATTATTGCCCTTCATCCTGGCTAGAGTGACTGTCTCATAAATATTAGCTGTTTCTTTATTGACAACATCAGATTGGTGTCTCTTGTTCTTCCAAGCTGACTATCTGCAAGCAGATTTTCCTTGTTCTATATTAATTCCAGCTGATTAACTTCCAGCACGTCATAAGATTTTCATTGATATCTTTGTAGAGTGTTACAGCCATTAGTACTTCTATGTTGTCTCTCATTTCTCACTTCATTCTCTGAGGTCATTTTGTTCTCTTTACATCTCTTTCTCCTTTCTGGTGGTATCTTCCAGGTCTGCAACATCTGCACATTTCATTATCAGAGTTACAATTCTTTTCCTTGCATAGAGGTCATTAAAGAAAAGCTGAACACAGCATGTTCTAAGACCTGCGATGTTCTCCTAACAGCTTCCCTCTACTTTGAAAGTTCCTTATTTTCTGCAGTGCCACTCATCTCCCTTTAACTTCTTAGACCATCTTACATTAGTTTTCTAATTTCCAATTTCTTTACTCTAACAATTCCCCTGGATGCCCTACTGTAACTAATACAAATTGGATCTAACATATTTCACTTGTCTGTAGAAAGCCAGTGTCTTCTAGAAGAAAAGCATCCCCTGTACCTGGCATGATCTGCCTTCTTTCTGTTCTCCATCCACATTGCACCAACAATTATTCTTTTTGGCCTGTCAGTGGTTCTTGAATTCTCCTGGAAAGTAATTACAGCTTTTATTGTGAACTACATCTAAGAAAAATCTTCAGGATGATGTGAAAATGGAATTGAAATATTCTGTAAGACAAAGAAATGGCTGTACTGCTCCTAGTAGATTTGAATGTCTCCTTAACTAACAACCTCTGCAAAAACCTCAGCATTCAGGATATGCCAATATTGATGTTAGTGCTGTGTAATGATTATAATAAATCTATTTAGACAAGGAGCACAAGACACTATAACAACAATTGCCACTACTAGGAAATGAAGTTTAGTAAGTTTTCTATGTTTTGCAATATTTTTGGTTTATTTTTGGAGCAATGTAAAGGGACAGGATCATTCTAGTTTCTTAAAAGACAACAAGGGTTTGATTTAATTTGTGATCATTTCAGGTAATGTTTTTTAGCAGTAAGAGAACTGAAGTGCTTGCCAAAGACTTTTCAGAATAAAATGTCCAGCACTAGAATTTGCCACTCTGAAAGAGGTCAGCATAATTAAATAATTATGGCCTTAATTGATGTGTAGATATGTAGAAAATTGTGACTCCAGAGTTTTAAGTTTTTCTGGATCTTGCACTGAAATGTTGCATTAAATTTGCACCATAAGCTTTGAAAACGTGTTCAGTAAAACTAGATAAATGGTGTCTTGAATACGATTTCTTAAGGCACTGGAGAAGCGTTTTTCTAGGTCTTGAAAAATTTCTTTTTAAATAGTAAGGCTGTCAAGATGAAAGGAAAAAAACAACCAACCAAACACAAAACCTGAGGGTACTCTGTTTCTGCTGTCCAAACACACACAGTAGCAGAAACAAGTGCAAAACATTAATAAATCTAACACAAAAGTCATTAGTCATCTGTGGTCTCTGCATGGAAAAAACTACATGGAAGGAAATACCTATCTTTGTGACATGAGTGCCAAGTCCATCCTGTGTATTAACAAGAATGTGTTAATAGATATTAACACATTAAAAGCTCCCACCTAACATCTACCATCTGCATGGGTTTGAATATTATCTTTATCTTGGTGAACTCGAGGTATGCTCAGTACAGCATATTTGTTCTTTATAGATCTCAGAAGAAAGCATCACTCTAAAACTCCCTTATTGCTAGATTTTGGGCTTCTGTCAGAAACAGTGCAAGAACAAACAGTATTCAAAAGATCTCATTTTGCCTCCAGCTAAATTCACTGAGTGTCAAAGCAAGTGATTTATCCATTTATAAAGCAAAAGCAATTTGCTTTTCAAATCACTAAGATTCATATTAGGGTGGGGAGGTGTGGAAGGTGGGAGACTAAGTTGTCTGCTTGGTTCTTATTTTATTTAGCTTGGTTCCCCTATTAAATGTGACCTGGTGGCAGTTTATGGCCCCCATACAGTATACACTTTGAGTGAAAAATAGACCCATTTGGCCATACTTTCAGGGAATGTTTCTTGAGAATTTTACCACTGCTGAAAGCTTTATTGCTGCTATCAATGGAAGAAGATACAAACTTTCAAATAAATCTGCCCAATATTTACCTGCTTATTGTGTCCATTTATGCCTATATTTTCTATGCAATTTCAAATGAAACTTTAATGTGAAATACAAAAAAATTTGCTCCTAGTTAACTTCTGATAACTGAATGGCAATTTAGGGGTTCCTTCTATTAGGGTAGCTATCTCAGAGTTTTAATTTTTTTTCCAATTTTTCCTTCTTTTTCTTTTTCCCCCTAATATTGGAAACAATATATGGAGTGAAAAACATTTCAGTTTTTATTGGATTCAAAATATTTGTCACTTTTTACATGGGATCAACCTATGTCTTTCAAAGTTTTTGTAGAAATCCACGGAAGGCAAGATATTAATTTGGTGGGTGACATACCTTAAATGTTGTAGGTTCAGATATAAAATGAGCAAGTCCCAAACCTTGGTTGTATTAATTTAAATAATATGCTAGCTGCAGAAGGTAAGTTTGAGGTCAGTTGGCTGTTTTACCACTCTTT
>NW_008659876.1:15712-22435 GCF_000695815.1 Acanthisitta chloris
ATAATGCAAGTGATCAGTCTGTGACAGTGAAGTTAGTTAAAAGCCCCATGTTTCCAAAACAATTTTTTTTTCCACAGAACCATTTTTACTATGGGGTTTTTTTTAAAAAAGAACTCATCCAAGTTTTCTAATAGTGATACAGGCATCTCAAATTTGAGATACTTGCAGATTTTGGTCCCTACCTTTATATTCACAAAATGAGACTCTTTGGGTTTGGAAAACCCTGAATATGGACCAGAAAAAAAACAGAAATGCAAAGTTTTACTTGACATTTTTTTTTAATTGGCTGGGGGGGTTGTGTGGTTTCCACATCACAATGTGAAATGTTTGAGAAACCACTTCAGTACTTTGCAGAACTACAACAACCCAGGCTTTTTGATGTTTTCATTTTATTCATATAAGGCAGATCCAAATATAATATCCAATGTTCAACCTGCTACATTTTAATAAAGGACCATAGAAGAAAGTGAGTTCATAAAATTGTAGCTACTTTATGTTATTGTTAACATAGTTTCTTCTGGAATGTGCAATGTATTGATATTCTGTAGCTAATAGGCCATTCTTGCAGAATTCAATGTACAGTGACATAAATAAGTCATTATGGAATGGAAAAACAGTTTTTCTTTTAAGGTCCAAACTGACTCTGCTCTGCTCAACCAAAAATGAAAAAGCACCATTGCATTCATTTTCTTGTGTCAGGCTTGCAGCTGCTGTGAGAGAGAAGTCCCCCATAAAGACTATTAGCTTTCTGGTGGAAAAATTTTATGTTCATGTCTTGCATCTGGAGTGGAGGGGATGAATATCTCCAAGTCATGCAATCCATAGGCAAAGCTGCAGCTCTGTGTAAGCCCTTGTAAGGCAGCAGAGAGAGTGGGACCACACAGGTCAGCAGTCTATGCCCTAGTGCTTGTTGACAGTATATACTGATGTGCACCAAAATGGGTTACAGCCCACAGAAGATGTCTGTGCAGCCTGCTAATGCTCACACTGGCTTCCAAGCATCCTGGTACCCTGCAGGCAGCAGCATAACTTGAAGTCACCAACACTCCTCCTCCGCCTCCTCCTCCTCCTCCTCCGCCTCCTCCTCCTCCTGTGCCTCCCATTTGTGTGCTCTCTGGGGCTGGGGCTCTGCTCAGGCACCTGGAGGTCGTGCCATGGGAAGGATGTGGGCAGGAGAGGCTTCACTTCTTCTTCTTCTTCTTCTTCTTCTTCTTTTTCTTCTTCTTCTTTTTCTTCTTTTTCTCCTCCTCCTCCTCCTCCTTCTCCTTCTCCTTCTCCTTCTCCTTTTCCTCCTCCTCTCCCTGGACACTTTCATCTTAGAAACTCCTGAAAACTGGTGGTTGTCTTCTTACCAGCAGCCACCAGGCACATGGGAACACAGATTAAGCAGGAATTTCCATTACTCTAGGAGCTGACTACACTGCCAGGAGGCAGAGTGACTCCAGGAATCAGACTGATTTCAGTTCCTCAAGGTCAAACTATCATAAGTAACTGCAGTACAGCCCCTTGCTCCTTTGCCACCATATCTTGTGGTGACCCGAGACCATTTGACCAGGTGACAAGGGAGCTTCAGAGACAGTCCAGTCCTCAGGCAACCCTAAAGTAAATTCAGTAACTTAAATACTGAAGAATCTCTTGCAAATAAAAAATCAGTGTTGAATTTCTTGACATACCAAATTTGCCCCAGATGGAGTATTATACTGCCATGTTTATAACCTTTAAGTTGGACTTTTCCAGGTTTCTGCATCAGGCAACCTTAATTGGTTGACAAGTGTTTCACAGTAAAATAACTGTTACTTTTCATTGTTGTGCAGTGAGGAGCAAAAGTATTCCACACATCACTTCTGAATTGATTTAGGCACTCTGAAAAACAAGTGTTAGCCTTACTTTCAAAAATTTCTACAAAGGAGCAGTCTTTGCCCTTGTTAGAAGTTCAAGAAGAATTAAAGCACAAAATAAGCAAAATGTTTATATCCAAGTTGGGAGAAGAAAAATAAACTTAGGCAAGAAAGCCAGCTAGGATAATCTATATCTTCTCATACTTGCCTGCAGCACGCATGCAATAGCTTTGTAGGACAAGCTCAGAGAAATCGATACCCCAAATGAAATATCATTGGTAAACTCTTCCCATTTCAGCTGTGGTCTCAGTGAGGAGCTGTAATGTATCTATGAATAATATTTAGCTTCAATCTCTTTTACAGCCATTCCTAACACATGAGCAATTTTTGAAAAGCTACTGTTGAAGATGCACTTTTGCCTCTTCATCAAAAACATGTAAAAATGAAATATATTGCAGTATTTATTGCAATGTATTACAAACCTTCATGGTGATCCAGTACAGATGCTCCTTTTTCTCTGTGGCACTGACCTTCAAAAGTGATGATGTGAAAAGCCCTAGATTTTATGACAGCTTAACTCAGAATACATTACAGCTTCTATATTAATATGTATTTGCTCTGATGTAAACTTTGAATGTGAAAAGAAACTCTGTACCTTGTCATCCACTATAAAGTTTAAACATGAAGAGAAAGTAGTTCATGGAGCTACAAGCAGCATTTAACAACATTTATGTGAAATGAATTTCCCTTTTTATCTTTCCCTGCCACACAAATAGTTCTTTTTGGGTGTTTCATGAATTCAGCATATGTTAAGTGAATCTAATTATCCATGGTGTAAAGGGCACTAGAAAAGCAATACATAGACCTGCATGACACAGCTATGTGTAGATATACTGGTCACCTGATAGTTAAGCAGGATTCCAAGACAAAATGTGTGTGAGCAACAGCTGTGAGACATAGGCTGTCTTTATGTGTAGCAAGTTTTGTGATCCAGTTCTGTCAGCTTGAACCAAGCAAACAACTCTAACACTGCTTGCTGAAGGACATTTATGGTCCCTGTTCCAGCAGAGAAGAGCTCAAGAGACTTACAGCAGCAATTCCTCTCCATAGTGCCTGATAGTTTATGGCCCTCACCCCTTTGAGATGCTGACTGACTCCATCTGTTGCTGGCCCTAGGCTTCAAAGCACTACAGTCAAGGGCTCCAGAATAAGACACTTCCCTAATGAAGTAGTGACATTAATAGTTACTGCCATAGGCATGAGGAGCTCTCCTGCCAGCATTGATGGTTCTCTGGAAAAGTAAAGAAAGACACAACAACCATTCCTGGGAGAAGGTGAACATTTCTTTTGGAAGCCATCACTTAATGTTATCAGCTTTGATGCTGCAACTGGCAGCATTGTGCTGCCCAGAGAAGAGAAAAAGAAGAAGCAGAATGGATGGCCAGGATTGACATTCATGGAAATATTCAGGAAGGGCATGGTTTGGCCTCCAAATACATTGTTTTAATTAAGTTGGGGTTCTTTGTCATGCTTAATCTACATGTCTCCTTTCTGTACATGTGTGTGTTGCATGCCCACACATCCTGTCAGGTATGAATGATGGCTTTGCTTCCATGGGCAATGCAGTCAGAGTGCTCTGGCTGAGATATTGCCTCAGATGAAGTATGACTGATAGCAGGTCATTGAACAGAGCTGGCTTGGTGATACTTCAGTTCTGCTTCTGGATCAGAGCTGTGCCAAATAGGAAAAGCTCACCCAAATCTACGAATGCCTGAATGGAATCAACACTGACAGGATTAGAGAGGTATGACTGAATAGCAGGTGGAGAGAGACCTGCAGAGGAGGATGCTCACTATTCATCTAGAAATGTCTTTATGAAAGAACAGTTTTGTCTTCGGAGACACTAGAGTCTTCCCCAGTGCATATGATTCCAAAGAATTGGGTGCTTACCTGCTCCCTGGCTTGTGACTAGCTCAGACATTGATTGCAAAGGCAAGGATGGCTCATGATGGAGTTGAGAGCTAACTAGGGAGGAAATAATTTCCTGCCTATGACGGCTACCACCCTCTTTTGCCTTACTCCTGTGTGGCAATCCCAGGCTATCCAATTCACCACCTCCTGGTTCAGATGCATGGTTCCTCAGAGGATGTGCATTGCTCACAGATTCCATGCTGTGGACTTTATTTAGCCCACTGATGGAAACAGTGAACAGCAATGTGACTATGCATCAGGTCCAGAGAGGAAACTGGGGATCTGTAGGATGCGAGGTCTATCATTTGGATCATACTGGGTTGCATCTCAAGCAGGTAAGTTCAAAGCAGCACTTGCTGCTTGAACATGATGCAGTCACAGATTCAAAGGAGCGCAGGGTAATTTGTAAATTCCAATATCATATCATGGAAGACAGGTCAGGGTGATTACAAAAGAAACTGGAGACTTCTGTGATGAGTATGTGGCTGTTGAGTACACTTTTTTGGCCCTACTGTCAGTTTAGCAATATTATCTGTGACTCTGGTCTAGTCTTCTGGAATGGATGGACTTAGCTGGTCCCCTTCCCTCTTACAGGCAGTTTTCAGTGCATCCTGTGATGTAATAGATGTTGATCTGCCTTTGCCAGTTATGTCTATGGAAATAAATGGGAACTTTCATATTATTCTCCTGTTTTGAAGCAATTCTGATGTTTTTATTTTACAGTCACTTTTTTGGCATTTCTATATGCTGTTCCAATATATTCAATATTCTCCAAGTTCAGCTTGTGCTCAAAACATTCAGTTGGGAGTGGTACAGTTATGGGCAGAGTGGTGCTGAGAATAAGCAAACTGTGTTGGAATCTATTACCTCCCACTCACTGCTGTCTAACAAGATTGCCTGGCTTCTAATTGTCTAAAAACGTGGGTGAGTTTATTTGTGCCTCCTTACATGTGATCATTAGATATGCCTTCAACTTCATGCAGCACTCTTAGTCTTTGGAAAGAGAGAGTATTAAAAAAAGTCACCTCAGTTCTTTGGCATCAAATGTGTCTCAATGAGAAACTATTAGGAGGGATGAAGGAGAGGATGACTCATGAAATGATGTAATTTATGTACATTTTAGTACATACAAAGCATGCAAGTGAAGTAATTTATGTACATTTTAGTACATACAAAGCATGCACGTTTATGAAGAAAACTAATCCCTAAGAGAAGGACTAAAGAAAACATTCGTAGTGTCCTTTTCAGTTCAGGCTTAATAACAACTTTAACAGTATGTAAATCAGATTAACACCTTCTGCAAAGAAATGCATTTGACGTATTGTGTATAACACAATTCAATGAGAGGACATAAGATTCTTGTGTGTGTTAAACTTGCCTCCTTTCCTCAATGGATTTATGAAATCTGGACTATGGAATGAGGACCAGATTGAAAAAAAAAAGGTGTTTTGGTGCCTAACACTCAAGAGAAGTGGAATGTAAGTTTACCAGACCAAAAGAAAATGATCCACATCACTTTTATTTAACTTATTACATGTCTGTCCATTTCCCTGACCTCTCAGATAAGTGCATGTACACTACATATTACACACTTAATGGAAGTTACCTCCTCCCAGCTGAGGCCCAACAACATCTCCTTTCCTACTACCATGTACAATAAACCATGAAAAGTTTTCAAATGAACTTGATTATTCTGCAGAATGGAAGATCTTACCAACCGTCAGCTACTTTTTATTGAAGAGACAGTAATTTCCAGCTGAAGAAGGCAGTTGCCTCTTACATTAAGCTAACATCATCACAAGCAGTCACTTATTTTTAGCAGCAGTTATTTAGGTCCCTAATAATCTGTTTTGTATGTGCCCAGTCATATCAGACTCTTGGCTGGACTAAGCTGAACTCAGCACTTTGGTGTCTTCTTATGTCTGACTTGCATGTGCATCCCTAAAATACTGACTGAGTTGATATCCCATTGAATTTGACATCCCATCTGAGTGTGAAGCTCACTAAAATGCTGTTAAGGTTTAAGAAAAGCCAACAGTAGTAGGTCTGAGCAAAGAACTGGAACTTTCATATTTGAGAGGAAGAAGGTCTTGTTCATACTCTCTTTGTGTTACCTGTTCATGCAAGAAAATCTAGGAAAGAGAGAGTAGTTCATGTATAGGTGAAAGCCCAGTTGTTTGGCATACTTGGATACCAGTAATAGTACAGGCTCAGGCAGTAGTAAAAGGCTGTAATTCCTCCAGTTCTACTTCTCCATAGCTAGTTCTACATCACCTTGGATAGCAACAGTTGACTACACAGGATAACTTTTAGTCAGGTGTGTGTTTCAAATTGCACCAATGATACTGGCCTTGTTCCTCAGCAGAACATACATTGTGTTTCACAGCCTCCTGGAAGTCTCAGTGCCTTGCCCCCTTGTGCAACGTACACCATTCCCAGTGTATGCCAGCTTTTTGTGAGAAGGTTTGAGGCTGAGTTCAGATGCTGCTGCCACCACTCACAGTGAACCTTGCAGGCTTGTGACCAGCACCCTCACCTCAGGGTCAGTCTGCTGGCCTCAAGGTGGAAGAAGAATTCATGCAAGAATCCTGAATACTGAGATGGACATTTGTGATCTATATTCCAAAGTATAAAGGGAAATAATTTATCAATACTTTTTTTTTAATGCCAGTGAATGGTTTTGGCTGGTGTGTGGAGCTGAGGAGTAGAAAAAGGCTAATTACCTACAACCTACTGCAGAGAATGTCTCAAAACGTTGATTACAACACCTTTTAGAGGACTTTGAAGTTTATAGCATAGTGAAGAAAACCTTGCTGTACAGTCTGAAATAATGCTGGAGTATCATGTCCAAGATTTAGGCAAAGGAAAATGAAAGAGGATAGCACCTGTCAAGTGGTTACTGCTTTCGGCATTC
>NW_008659876.1:22461-29110 GCF_000695815.1 Acanthisitta chloris
TGAAGGAGTCATGTATTTTCAAGACCTGGAACAACAATGTGTTCATTCACCTTTGGCAGTGAAACTGTAAACAGTAAAACTGTAAGTAGGGCCAGGCACCCTGTCACTGTGCCTGAGGCAGCCAAGTGGGTGATGGAGTACAGGCTACACCATTTCCCAGAGGGAAACAAGGCCTGGCAACATTTCTCTTTCTGCAAGCATGGCATTTAGCCAAAGGCTGGGGAGTCTCCATCCAGATGGAAACAGCTGGGACAGAATTAGCAGAAATGAAAGTGAGCCAAGCCTTCCTAAACAACACCAAGAAAAGGCAGAAAAGATTATTCAAGATTTTTATGGAGACCAAAGAGCAGAATCCTTGCAGAAAGCAGACCAAAAAAAGCCCAACAAAGGGAGCTGCAAGGACATTCCCAGAAATGCAGGTGGAAAGTGCTTATAGGTAAAGTTTCTCAAAGGATCACAGAAAAAGGGACAGGAAAGGTGACAAATCTGTATACCTCAGGAGCAAAAGAATTATCTCTTGGAGCTGAAGGGTCAGTGGGATGCAGCAGAATAAGAAGCAAAGAGCTTGTGGAAAGACCACAGGATTGCTCATAGGAAAGCAGGGAGTCAGCAGCCTCATCTCAGAGGAGTTTTGGGCCAAATTGTTTTATACAGGTTTGCAGAAACTCAGAAAGCTACTTAGTGGACTGAAATGAGCCCTGCAGATAGGATATGCCTGCAGGGAGCAAGTTCCTAATGACATTGTCATTGCTAGGTTACTCAAGGCAAGCTTCCATGTGTTTAAACTCTCTTACTCTCTTTGGTGTTTATTGTGAACTTCTCCAGATAGAACAGACACCAGCAAATCTGCTGACAGAGACCTGAGGATTCTAATAAGCCTTAATTGCCATTGCCAGGCTTCACATGGGGCTACTACCCACACCTGCCCATGGGCCCTGTGGCTTCTATTTAAGTCAGACCTGAAGTTCAGTCCTTTTCCAAGCTATGCTGTAAATGTTCTCATAGCTGTATTTATTTTTTTCTGCCTTAGATTACTGTCTGGGTCTTCTATGTACTCTGGACTTACACTGTAAGTAGTATTGTCTCTGGGTTTGTATTGAGAACTGAATCTGCAGTAACTAGCTTTTCTAGTGTGGTCAACCCACCATGAGTAGTGGCTAGTAGTCCCTGTGTGCCACAGATGTAGGTCTTCATATGGAAGCAGAAAAAGCTGCTTAAAGTCTGAGAGTACTGAGAGAAAACAAGAGATTTGTAGTTGCTCTTAAAATTGAATAGTGCCATATAACCTCAATAAACAGGAGTGCAGTAGCAGAGTCAGTAGTTCAGAAAATGCATGGTATGCTGATAGTCAAAGTCAGCTCAGTGTGGTTTAAAAGTTGCTTCTACTTTCAGATGCTGTAACTCTAGGAAGGTGAAAGGCAAGTATGAGCAGTGCCACTCAGATTGTAATAGAAAGGTTTATACTCATTGGTGATGTGACTCCACCTTATGCAGGACTGGAAGTGTATAATGCTTGCTAAAAAACAGCAGACTGGAGTACTGTGTGCTTTTACACAGGTGTATTTCCCAGCTAGCTTGTCATGCCTGCCCTTGCAAGTGTGTCTGGATGAACAGTAAGTGATGCTGCATCATTGTTCTGGATTTCCCTCTAGCATGGGTGAAGGTGGAAAGGGGGAAAGTTTTCTGGAAGTATTCCTCTTGTGAGAGTTTGAGTGCTGCTGCACCTCCAACTGCTGCAGTGTTTGCTTCCCCATGAAGAGCCCTTTTGGTGCTAACTCTACACTTCCCTCTTTTGCCCTTTGACAACTTGAACAGCCACAGCAGCCTGCACTTAATAGATCAACAAGGGATCTTTAGGTGCTGCTTTGTGACTGTAACTAAAGCAGTGCGGTGTCCTTGCATTGACTTTCTTTGCCTACAGCACTGAGGGGAAAAAGTATTCCAAATAAATGTAAGGTAAATGATTTAATGAACTCCTGTGTCGTGTGCAGGATCTCTGTTGTCATTAAATATTAGACTATGATGAGTGTAATGATGACTGTGCCAATTTGTGCAGTCAAGAATGATGCTTTGTTGTCACAAGCATTACTGTTCTTAAGCTTAACTATATGTGAGATGTCTTGTCATGTTCCATCACTGGATCATTACTAATTGACTCTAGAGAATAGCACTGGGCACATGAAATTGAAGGGTAGTGTCATGCTTACAGACTGATCCCAATAACAGCATCTTTCACTGCTGTTTATACTCAATGCATTCCATATTTCCATTTTTCTTATCTTCTCCTTGAGGGTTTTGGTAATTTGTCTTTCATCAAATTCCCTCTTTCTAAGGTGAGACAGGCAGCTGCAATTCTGCTGGTCTTGGTGTTCGTCTGTCCTTACACCTGTTTCCAGGGGACCCATTAGAAGCTAATAAAATTTTCCTGACTCTGGACTTGTTAAAAAAAACAGAGAGACAGCTCACGATGTCTGAAAGCAGGGTCTTGCTGGGCACAGTCACTGTCCTCTCTCTTCCTTGGAGTTTCTTTCTTTGGACAAGGCAGAATTTCAGCTGCAGAGGCCTTCTGTCTTGCTGCCATTGAACACATCCTACCCTGCACTGAGGTGTTTGCCATTTAATGTCTCCAACTTTTACAAGACGAGACTGTCTTTTATGGGTGTAGCAATTTTTTTAGGGCACAATTATGACCAGCATAGCATATATCCACATGATCATATTTCATTGAATCTTTTGAAGGAGTTCTTTCCAGTTTCTGAATTTGAATGCTTTAGGAATGTAACACTGGAAAACAAGCTCCAGGTGACAATATTTTAAAATGTGGCATAACCTGATACATGTCCAGAGATTACTGTTATATCTTGGGTCTACCTCTAAATTCAGGTGATCTCTGTAAGAATGCCCATAATCCTTTAATCCTAAATCCCAAACAAATCCTATTATGCATACTGGAAAGTTCAAAAAGAGCACAGCAGGAAAATATTTAGCAAGGCAGCATCCAGTCTGAGTTATTATGAATTTTGCTTAATCTCACTTGCCCTTCTCACTTGAATTTGTCACGTTTTTAAGTATAGGCTTTGTAGACTTTAGTCAGTTTTAATTGAAAGCCAATGACAGTAAAGTACATTTCATACATTTTTAAAGATATTCCTTAAAGAAATTGATTTTGCTTAATGACCTTTTGTATGTCTTATGATAATGTAACAAGTATGAATCTCTAGGAAAAACACATTGTAAGGGTGGACTGAAAGAACAGTTTGTTTTCAAAATTACCTATTTTCAGACATCACTTTGCAATTTGTCAGAATGAGAAATTTAATTGAGACCCAATTTTAAAATAACTAAGTAAATTAAATAATTTCAATCTCTTTCGAAGACTGGCAAAGCAAACTTCAGAGTATGCTACAAAGATCTGATGTTCTCCCAGCCAACTAAAATAAATTACCTTTAATCTCAATGGTAAAATCATGTAAATCAGCACAGTTTGTATAGCAATCAATCAACAGTTAGCTATTGCCAAGTGAAGTGGTGTATTTCTGCCACTGATGCATGGCTGATTGGAGAAGGACAGGCTTTAAAGCAATGGGCAAGATTAGGATCAGTTGAGACAAATGTTACCTACTTTTACTCTGAAAAGCAGTAAAATCCTTTTAAGGTCTACAGGATCCTGATAACCTGTACTGTCTAGCTGTCCTTGGATAAAGGGGAGCTTTACATCTGGGCTTTAAACTGACCAAGACTTCCCTGCAATGTCTTCCCCTCCTCTACTGCTATGAGACACAGATGACTGGTTTCAGGAGCTATCTCTTTAAAAGACTTTGCTGAACTCTTGTCCAAAGTGAGATCATTCTCTAAGAATAGGTGAAGTTCAGGGCTGTTCAAAGAAACAGACTTGATATCATAATAGAGACCTTGGAATGTCACAAATAACACCTGTGCAAGTGTATCAGGTGAAAAACATCAGCTATTAGATGGGTATTTGAAGAAGGAAGGAACAATAATTTTTCTTAAAAGTATATCAAGTAAATATAGGATGATGAAAAATTTGCAGTCTTTAGAACATCATACTTCATACAACTTCACTCATTCTTACCTGAGCATTAGGCTATGCAGCAAAACCACAAGTTTGTAAATGTGGGCCACAGCATAGCACACTTGAAAGGGATGATTAGGAGTCAGTGATCCTCAAATCCATTATCATCACATGGTTTGTTGCCATCAGGACTGGCTTCAGGATTCAACAATGGTCTTGCATTTCCATGCATTTATCTCTTTGATGCTTTTGTACAAAATGTCTTTACATGAAAAGGAAGTTTCAGGGTATGGTAGGCTTCATGCTGAGACTTACACATTGCTTTTTCCACTGATTAAAGCATTTTGCTTGAAGATTTTTCAGTTCTTAAAAGGAAAGTGAAAAGGAGAGGAGAGGGAAAAAAAACCCCAACCAACAAGCACAAAATCTTGCCCCTTACTGGTGGGGAGAAAGATGAACCAGAAATAACAAGCAAGGCAATGATAGCTTTGTTTCAGCTGCTGTTCTCTGCTGTGTTTACAGTGTGAGGTGGGTTGAATAAGAACCTGGCTTGAGACCTTGGACTTGTGTAAGATCACAGGGTAAACTCAGCTACACATAGAATGACAGAGGCTTTGGGACTTAAATAGTAATTTGAGTGGTTTCCTTACATACTAGGCGTGCCTGGGATGGAGTTAATTGCCTTTATAACAGCTCCTATGTCACTGTGTTTCAGATTTGTGACTAACACAGTGCTGGTAACACTGTTCTAAGTGTTGCTGAACAGTGTTTGCAGAGCCTTAAGGCATTCTCTGTTTGTCACTCTGCCCTGTCCCCACCCTGCCCAGTGAAGACATTGCGAGTGGGCACAGGGCTGGAAGGGCAAGCAACTGGGCAGATGAACCAAACTGATAAAAAGCTACTCCATGCTGTATAATGTCATGCTCAGCAATAAAATGGAGAAGAGTTTAGTTTATGGAATTTTGCTTGTGGTCTGTGTGAGCATCAGTCCATGGGATGTGGCAAACAAGTACCTTTGCACCTCTTATGTTGCTTCCTGTCCATGGGATGTGGCAAACGAGTACCTTTGCACCTCTTATGTTGCTTCTTTGTTCTTTCACTTTTCATTTGCTTAATAAACTATTTTTAACTTGACCAATGAGTTTGCTTTTACTCTTCATTTTCTTCTTCTCCTGTCCCACTGTGGGTGGGAATGGACTTTGTGGTGTGGTGCTTAGCTGCCTCCTGGAGTTAACCTCCAAAAACTTATCTTGTTTCCTATGTCTTTTTGACTCTTCATAAATAGGTTTTCTCTCTTTGTTTTTAAATTACTACCTTAACCTAGTCAGAGATGAGGATGTTTATAAAATACCTGACTAACTTAAAACTCATCTGCACATCTGTGACAGTTTGAAATAAAGATGACTCTTCAGGTCTTCAGTCCCAATAATTTCCTCAGAATTGTAGATTACTCAGCATATAAAATATAATATTATTGTAATGCACTGGCTGATGTAGGAACAAGAAATTTAGAGATCAGTAAAGAAGAAGCAACTTCTTGTGACTGCAGTTAGGTCAGGTTCTAGAAAGAAGGGAAGACAGTTCCTGGATCAGCTTGTAGTTGGCTCTTCTGTTTGCCTTTTTCTTTTTCTTCACATCTAGATGAGAATAGTTGACACTATGAACAGCATTTTGCAGTGTGGTTAATAAAAACTTTCTTAAGTATTAATTAGACTTTCCTAATCTGGTGCAGATACTACAAACTAGCTACAGGTTTTCTGTTATACCTTAATGGACAGCTGACTTTGAAGGATGCATATTTCTTCTGTTAAGAAATAGTGTATTAAAAATGCTATTCAGAGTAAAGATGAGGTTATGCAGAGGTTTATGAGTGGTCCAGTGCTCTCAATATGAACATATTAAGGCAACAAATCACCTGTGATTCCCTGTAAGTGAACAGTAACCCCTACAGGAGTCTATGCAAAGCTTATCTTTACAGCATGAAGCCATGCACAACTTGCAAACTTCCCAGGACTACATGAAGGGTTTGCTTCTGCTAAAAGCTCCTATAAAACTTCTAGTGTCTGATAGGACTATAAAATGCATTCAAGTCCTTTGGAGCATGAGGCTCTACCACAGGTTCTAGGCATGGCAGATCTGATTGGAGAAGGAGCTCTCATAAGTCCTTTTCTCAGCTACATCTCAGCCACTGCTTTATTTCTAGGACTACTAGTACCCACAAACTGTAGCACATTGGTTTAAAGAAAAATAAATGAAACTGGATCAGCTCTTGAGAAATTTCACTGTGATCTTAAGTATTCAATAGCATTAATCTGAGCTGCTATGTAATAAAAACTATTCTGTAGCCAAACTCAAACCATAGCACTGCAAATAAACAATAAAGGAACTCGACAATCATGAAGTTGATCAGATATTTTTCACTGTCCCATGCAGTAACAGTTAAAAGACAAATGGTGCAGCTTACTACTAATAAAACATAGTACTTCTTGTACATCCCAGAGTTCATATGTACATAGGCAAAAGCCTTTGAAAATAAATTTCAGAAGCCAGAGCTGCTGTTCATGGTACCCAGAGAAAACCTGAGTAACTTCAATAGGTTCCTAACTAGACTTAAGC
>NW_008659877.1:0-1447 GCF_000695815.1 Acanthisitta chloris
AAGTAATGCTTTTTTAGTTGATTTTTTTTTATTGCTGTTACATTCCATAGTTATAGTGTTAAATAGAGGTCAGTCCAGTTGTAAGACTTTTTTGCCCCACTTAGGTTTTTGTGGGTGCTTTTTTTATTTGATTTTTTTCTTCAATTTTTAGAAACCTCTATGTGACATTTTGGTCTTCATACTTAATCTTGAATTATTTTTTCTTAAATCTGATTACCACCTTGCCTGGTATGTTTCCTCCCTCAGGAGAAGATTGATTCCCAATATGCTCATGGGTTGCAAGAACTAGAATTTATTCGGGAGAAGAGTGATACAGAGGCTGCAAGGCTGTGTGTGGACCAGTGGTTAAAAATGCCAGGTAAGAACAGGAAATGAAGTTTCACTGATGGTTTCTATGTCCTGCATTGCAGAATAGAACTTGTTACTGTTCGGTCTGGAAGACATGTCGTTTGAGGAACAGCTGAGGGAGTTGGGTTTGTTTAGCCTGGAGAAGAGGCTCAGGGGTGACCTCATGGCTCTCTACAACTCCCTGACAGGGTTTGGAGAGAGGTGTGGATGTGTGTCCTGCCAGGGCTGCAGGGAGAGGATAGAGGGAATGGCCTTGAGCTGAGCCAGGGCAGAGTCAGATTAGATGTTAGGAGAAATGTTTTCCCTGTTAGGGTGTTCAGGCACTGGGATATTGCCCAGGGAGGTGGTGGAGTCACCATCTCTGGAAGTGTTGAAGAGGCATCTGGATCTGGCACTGGAGGATCTGGTTTAGGGTTTAGGGGTTCCAGCAGTGACAGGTTAATGGTTGAACTTGATTATCTTAGATGTCTCCTCCATCTTTGATGATTCTGTATGATAATGAATTTGAAATACTGCTTGGAGGACCTGGAGGAAAGGTGTCAAAGATTTTGAAAAGTTATACTGGTGGGGATTGAAGAGAAAGGGGAAGAGCAGACTTGCTTTGGTAGCATTCCGTTACAGTGAGTGTACTTTTAGTTTGCTTTTAAGAATCACTGTGACTTGATTTTTAAGTACTTTAGGGCTTGTGTGTTTTGTTTGTTTTCTTAAGCCTCTGTAATTTGGCTCTGGTTAAGTGCTTTGTTTTATAACACAGGTCTGAAACCAGGCTCTATTACCAGTGGAAGAAGAGTTGGTTATAAGGTGGCAGGTCAGAAGCAAGTCTACAGCAGTCCCAAATGTTGTCCTGTGATGCATTGCAACAGAGAGTTTGATAATGTACATCTTCTTCTAGGTCACCTTCAAAGGTAAGAATACAGTTCAAGAAATAATAATTAAAAATATGCTCTAACTTAGGGCATCAGCGTCAAGTCACCTTTAAACTACATGGAGTGACAAAATTCCATTTGGAGAGACAACTATTCATAGAATTTTAAGGGTTGGAATGGACCTTACAGATCATCTAGTCCCAAGCCCTGCCCTGGGCAATGACACATCCAAA
>NW_008659877.1:1477-1867 GCF_000695815.1 Acanthisitta chloris
GGGGCAGCCACAGCCTCCCTGGGCAACCTGGGACAGAGTCTCACCACCCTCACAGGGGAACGTTTTCCTGGTATCTAACCTAAATATCCCCTCTTTCAATTTCAACCCATTACCCCTTATCCTATCACTGCAGTTCTCATGTGTTAGAGAATTTATATAGATAATGCGATGAACTTCATGGTGGGTTTTTTGTTGTTTTGGATTGGCGTTTTGGCAGAGTGTGTGCAGGATTTTTTTCATTCAGAATTGACTTCTTCCTTCTGTTGAGGTTTATATAAAATCTATGGTTTTTTGAGAAACAGGATTTCTATTCTCCAGTTGTATTATATCTTCATCCAGACTTGGAAAATAGCAAAAGGCTAACTTATGCAATTTGATGGTAAGATTAAA